>NW_024412394.1:25588566-25797654 GCF_014898765.1 Herpailurus yagouaroundi | reverse complement strand
AAAAAAAAAGAAAAGATCTTTAAAATATGATCACACCACTACTTTGCTATATCAGGAATGTTTTCAGCTGCAAATAATAGAAAAATCTAAAGTTACTTAAAAATAGTGCTTTTTTTTTCTCACATGAGACAAAGTCTGGCAGGCAGCAGACTTCAGGGCTGTCCAATGACTCAATAAGTTCATCAAGGATACATCTTGTTTGCATTTTTTTATTCAGCTACACATAGCATGTTTGCTTGTTGCTTCATAGTCTTAAAATAGCTGCCACAACTCCAGGCATCACTTCTACACTGAAGGCGAGAAGAGGGAAGGGGCAGTGACAGTAAGCTCTCCTTTCTAGTTTTCTGCTTTAAAAAGAAGCAAAACTCTTACAGAAGCCTTCTATCATATCCACTTGCCAGAATATAGTTTCACACCCACCCTGAAACCAATCACTGGTGAAGGGGCATAGCATTACCATGATTGGCTAAAACCAATCATGGAGGAGGAAGAAGGTTCCAGGGAATCAACAATCCCTACATAAAGGGATTTTATGTGCACTGATTACCAAAACACAAAATTGGAAAGAAGAAAGGAAGAATGTTGTTCTGCATGGAGAGATATTCTTTCCATCCTTTGCCCATCTGATTCCTTCTCACTCTTTAGGTCTCTATTTTTTTATTTTATTTTATTTTTAAGTATATTTACTTTTGAGAGAGAGAGAGAGACAGAGAGAGAGACAGAGAGAGGCAGAGAGAGCACAAGTGAGGGAGGGGCAGAGAGAGAGGGAAACACAGAATCCGAAGAAGGCTCCAGGCTCTTAGCTGTCAGCACAGCCTGACGTGGGGTTTGAACCCACTAACCGTGAGATCATGACCTGAGCTGAAGTCAGATGCTTAACTGACTGAGCCACCTAGGCGCCCTAAACCAGAACTTATTTATCTTTGGATGTGGCAAGAAAAACAAAACAAAACAAAACAAAAACCAGAAACAATATGTGCACAAAGGAGATTCATTTGACTTTTACACGTTAAAAAAAAATACAGCCCTAAAAGAATATAGGATATGGGAAAGAAACTCTAAGGATGTTATATTTAATGTGAAAATTTTGATAAAGTGTGTGTTTTAGGTAGGACCTGATAATAAATTATTTAATGAATTAATGTAAACTCAGTGTAAACCAGAGAAGTCCCGAATGACCTTTTGGTATACTGCTTCTATCCCGTTTGCTTTCTCCGTACGTCTCGGTTACCCTACAATCTTCCCAGCATTACTCAATCCAAAACCA
Organism: Herpailurus yagouaroundi; assembly: GCF_014898765.1. Lineage (NCBI taxonomy): Eukaryota > Metazoa > Chordata > Mammalia > Carnivora > Felidae > Herpailurus > Herpailurus yagouaroundi. The sequence continues at coordinate 25,796,387 of NW_024412394.1, read as the reverse complement.
CTTTTCATTGTTGGGAAGAGTTTCCCATAAAGTCCCCCAATTAATTCCTGTTTTCTTTCATTCCCTGCCCACATTACCTCTTGTAAATGAGCAGTTATCTCAGAGCTGGAACAGTGGGAGGGGGAGAAACCGCAGGAATGCATTGCTCCGCTGTCCTGCCCGGTTTCAGCCAACGTGTCCTCTGCCAGTGATGAGACTACAGGCTTGGGGATTTGGGCTTCGTTCACTTCTGCAAAAAACCTTGAGTGAAGGCCTACTGCTTGCAGGACATTTTATAGGTAAAGATTACAGAATGAGACTGACCCCGACCCTGCTTTCATAGAGTTTATATTCCAGGGGGAGCAAATAGAAAATACACACAATGTAGAGGTAAGCCATGGGAAGGATGAATGCTGTGTTGCCCAAGACAATAAAAGATGAGATAAAGAGCGATGGGGTTTGAGTGGGGGTGGCTTTAGTTTGTGCTGCCAGGTAGGGTCGGCTGCTCAGACTGGGTTTCCTGTTAACTGAAATCTGCATGACAGTGAGCCAGATCAGGCTTTGACCTGCTTGCGGGTCTATTTAGGGGAGAAACCACTGGCAAGTCCCTAAAACTCTGTCTCAGTTTTTTCTTCTCCAAACCAAGAAACATAATGACTTTTATAAAACTGTGAAGAACAATGAAATAATTTGTCAAATAACCTTGTATATGAGTTCAGTTACTGAATTTAGAATGTATGTTAATTACCTCACTAAACACAATTCCCACAAAATATAAAGGGCTATGCAAAGGTCTGTTGTTGTGGTTCTTCTTATTGTTAAGCTCCCTCCCCTTTCTTCCAGGTCAGGTTCCTTTCCTAAGATGGCTTCCAGGGAATGTTCTGAACATTACTTAAGCTGAATGTGAAAAAAATGGCACGCCTGCTCATTTTCCCTTTTTGCTTTTCCCATTCCAACTTTCTCTCAGTGTTAGGTAATACTATATAACTTTCTGACATTCCAGCCCTGAATTTTTGTTGTAACCTTTGAATCATTGTTCTCCTTGAGTCTTAGCATCCATGTGGATGCTCAAAGTACTCTCAGATCCTCTATTTGGCCAAGGGCAGAACAAAACTGCATGGGTTCTTTATGCAACCACTTCCTGCCTGGGTGATGTTAAATTACTTATCCTTGTGTGTTTCATCTATAAAGTGGGAATAAGGATAGTACCTACCTCACAGGATTGTTATTGTAAAGAGTAAATGGTTTATTACCTCAAAAGCACTTCAAATAGTAAGTGTTTCATAAAGGTTGCTTATTTTATAACCCACTTCCTGACTCTATCCATTTTTTCTAATCTGCCTTATCCAGGCTTTTGCTATCTCACTTTAAGCTGTTGCTATCCCTTGCATATAGCCACTCCACACAACCATATGCAAAATTGTCTTAATTGCCTATTATTCCTTCCTTCCTTCCTTCCACAAATATTTGTAAAGCACTTACTATGTGAATGTCATTGTACTAAGTGCTATGGCAGATTCCTAAAATAGAAAACATGGTCCTTCATTGGTAAGGTCAGAATCTAGCTGAGGGAGGGGTTCATATACATGTAAAATGCCAAACAACAATATGTGTCAAATAGCCATGAAATGAATATAAGGGCAGTCACATAACATTACCTACTTTGTGTTTCCTACTTTGCAAATATGCATGCAATCCTTTATTGGCTTAATAATTTACATGCATGTTCTCAGGTGTATGCAGTATTTATTTGATTTTCCCTTTGATCCTTATATTAATCCTCTCACACTCAAGTACCCTTGACAAGAGGGAGAAGATCTACACCAGAGTTGTTAGTGCATAAGCTCCAGGGGCTCTGCTCTGCTCCTTGCTAACTGTGAGATGTTGGGAAAGTAGCCCAGTTTCTCTGAACCTGATTTCCTCTCTATGGAATGGGGATAAAATGTTGATGTGGGTTGATATGAAGATTGAATGATATAATCCATGTAAATTCTTAATGCCAAGCCTGGTATTTGTAAGTGCTTGATAAACACAAGCTATACTCATAACTGTTTTTTATAGAACTTACAATAAGTGAAAATTCGGTATAGTTCACATGGTGCCTAGTACAGTGCTTTGTAAAATAGTAGACAATGAATTCATTTTGTTATTTATATAGGTTATCAACCATGCAAACTCTGCCTTCACCCTCAAAAGCTTAAAGTGCCCTTTTAATATTTACTAAAATAAGAAGAAAACTAGTAAATATAGGAATTATTGATATTGAAACCAGTAGCCATTGTTCTCTTTGCAAGTATCTTGTTTCAGATCATTGTTCTACTGATATTAACAAATACAATGGAATGTCAAGTATTTGTTACCAGACTCTAAGTGAAATAATAAACTAACTTATCAGACTGTATAACATTTAAAAAGATAAAGCAAGGTAAAAGTTTTTGCCTATAACACAGGTTTTCTATAGAAGCAGAGCAGAAGAGGGGTGCCAGGGTGGCTCAGTTGGTTAAGTCTCCAACTCTTGATCTCAGCTCAGGTCTTCATCTCAGAGTCATGTGTTCAAGCCTCACATTGGACTCCATGCTGGCCTGGAACCTACTTATCAAACAATAAACTTTGTGGGGTGCCTGGGTGGCTCATTCGGTTGAACATCCAACTCTTCATTTTGGGTCAGGTCACGAACCCAGGGTCATGGGATTGAACCCTGCTGTCAGGCTCTGTGCTAAGCATGGAGTCGGCTTGGGATTCTCTCTCTGTCTCTCTCTCTCTCTCCCTCTCTCTCTTCCCACCTCTCTCCCCCTCTGCCTCTCTCCATCTACCCCTCCCCATAAAAAAAAAAAAAAAAGAAGTAGACCAGAAGATTTAAAATTTCTCCAATACTATTTCTTTTTAGAAATTAGATGATGGGCCTTTCAGTAATTGGTGGGATGCCAATCCTCAAATAACTTCAAATGTGGATCTATAATTAAAATCAGAAATTTGAACCATAGAAACATATGTTCTTGATATGTTCTACTATTTCTCTTCATTTTGATTGTTTTATTATTCTCTTCATATGATTGTTTTACTCCCCTATTGCTTTCATATATATATTCTGCTTACACTACAAATTTTACATTGAGTTTTAGTGAATACATAGAATCGATAATGATAAATTGCTATAGGCTGCTGCTTTGGGGGTAAATATAGGGATCCAAGGAAACATGGAGATGATTTCTTCACTCTCCCTACTCCAAGGGAGGCTGAAATGTAATGGCTCAACTTTTCCATCATTGGAAATTCAATCCGCCTCTGAAAAGCAATTTTGGTTTTATAAAGCCACAGTTTATAGAACTTCAGATATCATTCCCAGGGGCCATTTGAAAATGAATCATCAAAGAACTGATATTTGAATCAGAAAGAATGATCATTCATGAAGCTCAGGCACGTCAGGCCAGCAGGCTCATGATCTTGCTTTACAAGAAACAGAGGGCAGAAAGAGATGGCTGAGGGGTTCATGTCGTACAGGCAAGGTCAAGGGTGGAGTCTCCCTCTCTGGGCAGGAGTTGCCTTCCTCAAGAGAGACCTGAGATTGGATGCACAGAATGATTTAGTGTCCCAGGGCATGGCCTGAACGCTTCCACACTTGGATTAAATACCAGAAGCCAAGTTACTAGACTGAAAACCGGGAGGGTGCTATAGAGCTGCCAACCCCAAACGACCAGGGTTGAAATCTAAAGAATATTTCTCCCATCCACTGTGAAGCGCTGTGAAAAAAAGAGGCGGGGAAAAAGGGTTTTGTAGCTGAATCAGACTGCTGATTGCATTTTACTAAAGTTGGGTAAGAAATGTATATTCTGTAAAATCATTGCTTTCTACACTTTTGCATTTCCTTTACTTCCCCTTAGTTTTATAATGGAAACACTTTTTTACTTAAACTCACGGGGAGTCTTTGTGACTTCATTTTCCTGAGACTCACTTCTGTTGAAGCCACCAACCAAAGTGGATATTTGGAAAAAAAAATAATGTGATGACAAAAGTTTTCTCATCAAACCTGGAGAGGTTGAAAAGGAGTTTGGGAGAAGAAAGAGAAGCCCAGAAGACATTGGAGAAATTAAGAGTGCATCATAAATGTAACCCAAAGCAGAATATTCGGTAAAACGTGAGGTTCAAAGCCAAATCAGCACGTCAGGCAAAAATGACACTTCTTTCTTGGCTTTACGAGACAGAATCCTAAGGCCACATACCTTCAAACACCTTTAAAACCACAATCATTTCTCACAAGTAGTCGGCCTGAAGTGTGATCTTCAAGCTGTATTTAGACATAAAACTCAAGTCACTAAACCTGTGTGTTTACTGAACTTTTTATAGATGTGTATTTACTGGGCAACCATTGATATTGTCTTCTGTGTGGTTGCCTTAAATGTCAAGGCTGTTGGTGCTGCAAGAGCCCTCCTGCCTCAGCAGGGCTGTGTGCAAACCCACTAGCGTTAATAAAAAGGCAAAGTTCTTGGGGAACAAAGCTAGGATAGTAAAATGTCCTTTTAATGCACAAACCCTGTCAGAACTCTGTCTGCCTCGGTGCTGAGCTTGCTAATAGCTTCAAACATGTAACACCAGTTAATCACACAATTGTTGGGAGATGCAAAGTCACTGTATAATTACTGACGTTTTCAAAGGAATTAGCATGTAGTTACTATGAACAACATGTTCTATTTTGTGGAAACTATGCAATTAACTTGTCTTAGGCTAATAAATTAAGTGTAGCATAAGCCCATATAACAGCTGCTTGAAAGGAGGGACTGGCTGGCGATGCGTTTATTGAGATCACTTTGAACTCACTCGCCTCTGTACTCAATGCAGAGATAGGTGTGTCCTGCTTTAGGGAAGTTAGACACAGGCCCACATCCACTCAACAGCTATTTTGGGAAGTTTGAACACACTTGGTCAGGGGAGAGAAGGTGAGGTTGGAATGAAGAGGGAGGAAAATGTAGCAAAATGATGTTAAAGTGTTAGACACTAACTTGGAGTTGACATGGAACAGGACCTATACCGTGAGTAAATTCAGAAACTCATGTTAAAGGCCATTTATCAGGGACACATCTATTGCAATTGGAAAGGCGTTCTCGTACCGTGCTCAGGAGGTTTCGGATTATTCACAATGAGGTAAAAAGCAGGTTAGCTCCTCTTTTATGTCTTATGCCCATTCAGATTGAATAATAATTGGCCTAGATTTGGTTGAAAAAGAGGAGATAGTCCTCAAATTCATTTTTCAGTGGAGGGTTTGAGAGGGTTCTGAAGGAATTTATTGGTCACTTTTGGGCCTGTTTTAGAATTCAGTGTTGATGTGTTTTCAGGAAAAGATCTAGTGTCTCCCACTTTTGGTAGGAATTGCTGGAAGCAGACGGCTGACTTTGCAGTGCTCAGCCCTGAAATGTCCAGGCCTAGAATTCTGAGCTCTCTCAGCTTCCAGCCAGGGGCACTCTGCTGGCATGTTAATGTCAGAGAGGAGGAGGGGCCCCTCTGCATGTGACAAAGTTCCTGACTCTGGTTGGGGTATAGTTAAAGGTTAGGCTTAATAACTGGATGGAAGAATTTTCTTTCCCTATATTGCTTCTTGACTGGAAATCCTATGATTATATACCTTATCTCAACATCTGCCAGCAACCTCTCTCTAGGAAATGGTCTGTCGTGGAGGTGGGTATCCTACATTTTTATTTAGAAATTGCCCCTTCTTAACTTTCCTCCGACTGCCTACCGTCAACCTTACACAGATTACTAGTGAAAGCAGATGGGGAAAAGGTACGACTTGCTGTCTAACTGCAAGTGAGAGAGGCCGTATACTCTTCAGGCAGCTGTGTGAAGACTTCACATCATGTATTTTACTTTTGGTTGAACCTTCTGCACATGTGTTGGAGTATTTTCCTATGTAACAGAGCATATGCAACAAAGGGTCATATCAAGGTTTTCCACTGAGGTGAAACCCAGTGGCTAGTGCAACAGTAAAAGGGACTGTAGGTCAGGTGGTATTTTCTTGATTATTTTTATATTTTAAAAGTAAAATATAGGCTTAGTTTTTGAATTAAAGAGAAATGTTAATTCCTGGCTAGTTAGACATACTTGCAGCAGAATCTTAAATTGTGTAAATATGGTAAATAAAGTTCTTGTCTTTTTTTTAAAGATTATTTTTTTTTTATTTTTAAGGAATCTCTGTACCTAACATGGGGCTCGAACTCACTACACAAGAATCTCACGCTCCACTGGCTGAGCCAGCCAGGCGCTCCAAAGCTTTCAGCCTTCAAGCAGAATGTAACTATTGAATACGTTCTATGAAAAATTAATTTTGTAGCGCAAGATACTCATTTGGATTAAACTATTCTATGAATTGTTTTTATAATCCATTTTCATTCCTGAATTTGTTATTCAGGTGTCCACCCTCTGCTTTTTTAAAGTTTGCCTTATGCCGCTTCACTTTCACGAAAGATCTACATTGGTACCTGTTTTTGCTAACTGAAAGAAATCTAAAGAGGATTTTCACTTTTCCAAAAAAAAGGGTGCAAAGCAAAAATTGCTTTCAGCGTTTGTTTTGCAGTCAATGGTTATAGAGGCAGCGCGAACCCCAACAGCGAGAGTGGCCTTGCTAAGCTCTTTCCCTGGAACGACACCCAGCATCTTTGCATCAAGCCACCATAGCTCTGAACTCTGTCTGTGAGCATCCACACTCTATCTCGACTTACTGTGTGTATCTACTAGCAAGACGTGTCCCAAGGTTTCAGAAAAGCCTCAGAGATTATTTTTTTGTGTCTGGGAACACTTGGAAAAATTTCCGTATAAATTAATGGTAATCGCTTCTTCAGTTTATGCCATTTCAGCCTACAAAAGCGCTCATTAGGCATGCTCTGTTTTCAAATACTGGGCGAAACCTGTATTGTATTTTATTTTTTTAACGTTTATTTATTTTTTGAGAGATACAGAGACAGAGTATGAGTGGGGGAAGGGCAGAGAGAGTGGGAGACACAGAATCTGAAGCAGGCTCCAGGCTCCCAGCTGTCAACACAGAGCCCGATGCCGGGCTCCAACTCACTAACCGTGAGATCATGACCTGAGCCGAAGTCGGACGCTTAACCGACTGAGCCACCCAGGCACCCCTGTAAAACCTGTATTTTAAAAATGATTCAAAGACACGCATTTTTGTTGAGTGGTATGTCAACATTATTTTAATGACTCTTAGCAAAAAATTAAAAATAATATTACCTACTCTAGTATCTGTTACATTTATTTGCTATCTTCTTTTAGTTCAAAATTGAAAGAGAATTCATCTCCAAGAGACTTCTTAAAAGGTTTTTGTCATTAATAAAAACAAAAATGATTTCATCTGTTCAAAGTTTTGTCAAGATTTAATACTCCGAATTTCTACCAATTTATTTGCTTTCTTTATTGCACAAGAGTCTTTTTGAATAAGAAAAAGGGAAATTCATGTCTCAATTCACTTATATTCTCATATTTCTTTTGACATTATTGAGAAAAGAAAGATGCAAGGAGCTTCTTGTTCAGAGAAGCTGGAAACAGATGAATTTCCTTTTATGGTGAGTGCTCAAAGGATGATTGAGTAAAGAGGTGCTGGCAATGGCCTCTTGCTCATCAAGCATGGAACAGTTTTGAGTAGCCCAGGAATGGAACTGGACAGACTTCAATTCTGCTTCCTACTTCCTGTAGCATGTTGGGCAAGTACCCAGCACCCCTGACCCTCCCTTTTTTTACTTGCAGTAGTAGGATAGTACTTAACTCATCAAGTAGTTCTGAAAATTAAGCTAAATGATATACTATATCTAGAGAACTTATTAGATCTTATCATTTTTGACAATAGGTGAATATAATCAAAAGCAAGCTTCTAGACCCTTCCCTAAGAAGAAATTATTTTCTGCTTAGGTTATTTATAATTATCAGTTTATCTTGTTAGAAAAGCAGCTGGATATTATTAATGTGGATAATCCTTCCTATAGCACAGTTTGGTTAGCTGCTGGGAAAATTTAAGGATAATAAGAGTATTTAGAGTTCATAAGATTCAGTGCGTTCAAAGCCGGTAGATTAAAAAAAAAAAGTGTCCCTCAAGCCTTTCTATTTTCTCCAACATGAAGAATTGTGCATATTCTTGGTGACCATCTTAGGCAGAAAAAGTCAACTAGCAGAAAATATCATAGAAACACATCATACCCTCTTAGGGCACATGTGTGTAAGTTTTGTAATTATAAAAATAATAAAATATTTTTACTTAGGTAATACTTGCATCCATTTATCCCTTCTTTGGGATCATGTCTTATTAACTTTTGTGTAATAATAATGATTATCAATATTAATATTCTTGCTGAGGGGCGCCTGGGTGGCTCAGTCACTTCGGCGTCCAACTTTGGCCCAGGTCAGGATCTCATGTTCGTGGGTTCAAGCCCTGCATTGGGCTCTGTGCTGACAGCTCAGAGCCTGGAGCCTGCTTTGAATTCTGTGTCTCCCTGTCTTTCTGCCCCTTCCCTACTCACACTCTGTCTCTCTCTGTCTCTCAAAAATAAATATTGAAAAAAAAATTAAAAAAATTATTCCTGCTGAATTAAATAAATGAGTAAGTAGGTAAATGGGTACAGAGGTGAATACTATCCTCTAAGGCCACCCTTAGACATATTTCCTATTAACAGAAACAATGCAATTTGCCTCCACACCTTAGTGACTAATTAAAAATACCAGTTTTCCTCTGTCTCCACTAATGCCAGGAAGAACTATCTTTTATTTATTCATACCTGTATGATCCCTTCTATCATTGCCTGATAAGGGGGGGGGGCTGGTAATTATAAAACATCAATCACTGTGATGTACAGTACAGTGATGGTTTTCACCAGTTTTTTTTTGTTTGTTTGTTTTTATATGGAGGATGAGGTTTTGAGGATGTTTAGAGGCCAAGGGGGAGGGGGACAGAATCTAATGCAGGGAAGGTGAAGGCAAGGGGGCTTTGGAGAAGTCCCAGCTCATGACAGCATCACCTCATCCCCTCGGAGGGAGCAGTTCTGTTTTGATCTGTTTTATATATTGAAGCTGTATGAAAGAACCTGCTTGAGATTAGGATACACCACTAAAAAAGTTTGAAGCCTGAGTTCATGACTGTGTGAAGTATTAAACAGAGGGGCGCCTGGGTGGCGCAGTCGGTTAAGCGTCCGACTTCAGCCAGGTCACGATCTCACGGTCCGTGAGTTCGAGCCCCGCGTCAGGCTCTGGGCTGATGGCTCAGAGCCTGGAGCCTGTTTCTGATTCTGTGTCTCCCTCTCTCTCTGCCCCTCGCCCGTTCATGCTCTGTCTCTCTCTGTCCCAAAAATAAATAAACGTTTGAAAAAAAAAATTTAAAAAGTATTAAACAGAAAGATCTATCTTCTGAAGTCAACGGACGAAGACTGGCTTGAGTTGTTCTGACATTCAGGCTAAATTTGAGTCATCAAGGCAAGACATATTAAAAGGTAGTGTTGAGAGATAATTCTGGCACTTCTGGATGGCTTTCAGAGCAAAGAGCACTGACAACTTTGTTCAAGGATATTTGCAAAGTTGCTCCAGGCAGGGAGCAGGTTTGCTTATTCTCCAGGATAATGAAGCTCATTTCCCACCCTCCCTGGAGATAGTCCAGGGTGATAAGGATAATATCTCCCTCTGAGTCAGTAGGCAGATTTGTTTCCTGATCAGAATAATAAAGATAATGTCTCTCTTTGCAGGGATGGATGGACAGGTTTATCAGTAGTTCCTTGAATAGACGGGGGTTTTTCTAAGCTCAAATCTCCTTACTATGACACAAACCCATTGCGTGTGCAGTGTCTACCTGGGCCTATCTCTGCATGGCTGCCATGGAATTTGGGGTGCAAGAGCAACCAAAGTGAACATGGAGTTCATGCAGTCTTCTGTGCCACGTGTACTAAACTGTACAGATCCATTTGGTCTCATTGCCTCCCTACTGGATGAATCTAAGGAAGTTTGGCGAATTGACCTAGCAGTTGTGGTTGTGGCAGCTGTTCAGGAACTGCTTGGTGGCTGGACAGGTAGGACTTTCGCCCTTATCTTAGAATCTTGACCAGGAGTACCTTACCTGAAAGATAAGTTCCCACTCTTTCCCGTGATTTTCACTTTGTATGAGAGCCCTTAGTCATGTGATAGACTTTAGTAACAGCCTTCCTGATGACATTTGAGTTAATGTGCTCCCTATGTACAACTGTGTTCAAAACAAAACTATTGCTGTTAATATTTCTTTTCCTGCTATCCTATGGAGCATCCCTCCCCCACCCCTATCTATCCACAAAAGTACTAAAAGACTGGGATTCCCTAGTCATCCCAGGTGTCTGGGATCAGGAAATCCTTGGAAGGGCAATAAACCACACCCATTATAATTCAACTTAAGGACCCCTATTACTACCTTCACAAAAATACCCTCTCAGACCTGAAGCTAGACAGGGACTATAGCCCATAATCACCAAGTTTTAAAACATGGGCTTCTTGTTCCCACAACTCCACTCTACAGCACTCCCATCCCAGCAGTTAAGAAAAAGGACAACAGCTATCACCTAGTACAAGACCAATGAGCTGTTAATGAGGCTGTTATACCTCTACACCCAATTGTACTGAATCCATATGTCATACTGAGTACCATATCTCCAAAGAGCCTCTGCTTTATGGTCCTGGACCTTGAAGATACTTTCTTCTGCATTCCATTGGCTCAACAATCCCAATTTCTGTTTGTGTTCTGTTTATATTTGACAGTTCCCAACAGCTTACCTGGACACTACTCCCACAGGGATTCAGAATAACCTCCATCTGTTTGGCCAAGCACTCTCTAAGGATTTGCAAAACTTACTAATTGAGGGGGGGGGGACTATCCTCCAATATGTGGGCAATTTGCTCATTTGCTCCCCTACTCAAGAGTTGGCCATTCCTTAAAATCTTCTCTGGAAACTAGGCAAGGCCCTTTATAACTCCACTCATTTAGGATGAGATGCCTTACAAACTCTCATTTCCAGAACATTCAAAAGTAAAAGGCTTTCTCAAGTGGTTCAACAAATAACCCTCTCTTGCCCCACCTGCACATATATCAACCCCCAGGGCATCTGTTGGCCTCAATTAATCCAACCAATACCGAGGCATGGATCCTACCCTGGGAAAGACTGGCAGATGGATTTTACTCAGAGGACACCCTGAGGAGGATACAAATACCTCCTTGAGCTTGTTGACACCCTTACAGGATGGATAGAGGCATACCCCACAGGGACTGAAAGGGCAATTGCAATAGTCAACAAACTTCTATATGAAGTCATCTCCCAATTTGGCCTTCCAAACTCACTTCAGACTGACAATGGACCCCCCCACCCCCCACCCTTTGTGGCCACTAGAGTTCAAACTGTCCCCTAAGCACTGGATGTCAAATACCACCTCCATTGTGCTTGGAGGCCACAGTCCTCCAGGAAGGTGGAAAGGGCCAACTGATACCTAAAAGGTACTTAAAAAACTCACATAAGAAACATCATTAAATTGGAAAAAAGCCTTGCCAATTGCCCTTCTCCATAGTTATGCTGCTCCTAAGGAAGCCCTGGGTTTAAATCCTTTCACGGTCCCCCATGGGTGACCCCTCCTAACTACAGACTTCTTGCTAGATTTAGAGACTCTAAGAATACAAACTCACATTATCTCTCTATCCAAATTTCAACGGGCTTTAAAGAAATACGGCCTAACGGTTTCCACTACCAAACAGGAGTCACCTTGTCTATGTGAACCTGATGACCAGGTTCTAATCAAAGTCTGGAAAGACAGCTCCCCTAAGTCCTAACTAGAACGGACTTGGAAAGTGCCTTTCCTGATTCTTTTGTCTCCTTCTACAGCCATCTAGGTACCAGATATCCCTGGCTGGATCCATCACTCCAGAGTCAAACCCTGGAATCAACCCCAGCAGACATCACAGATGCCTACTCCTGTGTACCCCTCAAAAGCCTAAAGTTACTCTTCAGAAATATCCCTCATTACAGATAGGTCTCCCATCTTTTTCTGAAACATTCCATTAAGAATAAGGCTTGCTATAGCCATTTTTTTCCTTTCTTACAACTCGGTTGTCTCCTTCCCCCACTATGGAATCATTTCTCCTACAAACCCTTCACTTCCCTCTGTGTCTTAAAAAATTTTAATACCAGGTAACACCAATCTTCCTGGGTAATCTGTTTGTAACTACTTACAATTACACCCTTACTCCCTTTATTCCCCTTGTTCTAGGGACTCTTTTAATGGTACTTCTTGGACTACAACTAATCAATATGTTGGTATCCTTTGGCTTCTCCTGGGTACAGGCCATCAATTTCCAATTGATCCTCAGCGAAGGATATCAACCTTTAGATACCTACAACTTTTTCCCTTTTGGAAGTCCCTTGAACGGATACTGGCAACCGCCACCCTCCTTGATAGTCATCAAATGATGGACTCCCAGAATCTTCACAACGCCCCCTAACACCTTGAAGAAGCCAGAGCGGTCTGGATTTGGCGTCCAATCACTTGAAGGGGGAATGTTAGGCAGTTAATTAGTCATGAGGGAGGAGGGATAAAGCAGAAGCTGGCTACACCCTCAGAGCCCCCGCCCCCCCCCCCCCGGACCCAGCCCCCTGCCCCACCCCACCCAGGGTTAACAGTCACACGTTCAGAGCCACCTCTAAGGGCTAACAGAACAAGAAAGGCCTAGCCATAGAAAGGCTCTGGCATAAAAGCCACAAGGGGACTTGGAAGAGTTGAGCATGTGCACAAAAGGTGCAAGTTGCCTTTAAGGTCACAGCAAAAGCTCATTGAAAACTCGTAAATATACCATACATAAATACATACAATTGTAACAGAATGCATCACGTAGGCGCATGCGCAGGAGCCAAAGGGTTATAATCACCAGCTGTCAATCATAAATGTCAATCAAATCTAAATTTGCATGCATAGAAAGCAAGCTTAAAAGGACGCAGCTAGAACTTCTGGGTATCATTGCCACTCTTGCCCTGGCAGTGGCCTGCTTTCTCTCTTGGAAGTGTTCTATACTTTTCTATTCGGTAAATTCTCTCTCTCCATTCTGGTCTCGGGTCTCCAATTCTTTGGTCCATCTGGGACAAAAACCAAACGACCCTGTAATAAAAAGTAAGTATTTTGGGTATGAGTTCTTGGTCACCTTCTAAAAACAATGTTCCTGAAGTTTTATTATACATAAGAATCTTGAGAACTTATTACGAAAGCAGATTACTGGGTCCTATCCCTAGGGAATCGCCTTCTATGGGTCTGGAGAGCCACACTGTCTGCTAATAATAAGACCCCAAGTGATTCTGATTTTGCCGAAGAAGGTTACATTTTAAGAAACAAGATTTTAAAATACCAATAGTATCTTTTTATAAGTAAAAAGAAGTGGATGAAATTCACAATTTCCTTCAAATCCTGAAGGCCTGATGGGCAAGGCAGATAAGGAGAAGCAGGGTGCTCACATACTCTTGTGCATTAACTTAGCACTTTACTTTTACTTTAGCTCTAACATACTGAAACCACTTCAGCATTTCTTTTGTAAGGAGCCTGCTATTTTTTTTTTTTCAACAATAATAGCAGGTATTACTGACACAACTGGTCCAAAAGTTATTCACCTTTGGCCAAGTCCTTCTACAGTATGATGTATTAGTAAATCATCCTTTAGTATATGCCTTGGTGTAGAATTCAGGTTTGCAGTACTAATTTGAAGCTAAATTAAGCCTGTCCATTTGCCAAATAACTGAAAGCAGTCCAGAAAGGCTCTCTAGTTCCTTTGAAATACTTAAAAAAATTAAAAAAAATTTTTAATGTTTATTTTTTTTTGAGAGAGAGAGACAGAGTACAAGTGGAGGAGGGGCAGAGAGAGAGGGAGACACAGAATCTGAAACAGTGTCCAGGCTCTGAGCTGTCAGCACAGAACCCAATGCAGGACTTGAACTCATGAACTGTGAGATCTTGACATGAGCCAAAGTCAGATGCTTTGTTAAGCACTGAGCCACCCAGCCCCCCCTAAAAACTTTTTTTAAATGTTTATTTATTTTTTAGAGAGAGACAGTGTGAGCAGGGAGGGGCAGAGAGGGAGATGCAGAATCTGAGGCAGCCTCCTGGCTCTGAGCTGTCAGCACAGAGCCTGACACGGGACTTGAACCCATGAACCGTGAGATCATGACATGAGCTGAAGTCGCATTTAACCGACTGAGCCACCCAGGGGCCCTTTGGCTCTCTAGTTCCTTTATTTACATGCTGTCAATTAGCTTTCATATGTGGGCAGTCCTCTGGGATTTTCTATGTGGTTGATGCTCATTTATTTTAGGGTCGGTGTATGGTATATGAATTAATTTAACATCTATTTTGTTATTTATCCTACTTGATTTGTAGAAACTTGGTTGTATGTTAAGGATTGCTTTGTTTCCTGTGCTCCTCCCAAGTTCATGTTGAAGCTGGAACCCCTAGTACCTCAGAATGTGACTGTATTTGGATATAAAGTCTTTCAAGGGGTAATTAAGTTAAAATGAGGTCATTAGGGTGGGCCCTCAGCCAATAGGACTGGTGCCCTTATAAGAAGAAATTTGGGCACAGACATATCAGAAGACCATGTGAAGACAGGGAGAAGACAGGCATCTACAAGCCAAGGAAAGGCCTCAGAAGAAATCCACACCATACACCCTTCTAGCCTTCAGAACTGTGAGCAAAGAAGTTTCTGTTGTTTAAGCCACCAGTCTGTGGTACTTTGTTGCAAAAGCCCTGGAAACTGAATACATTGTGTTTTCTTTAAAGGTCTCTCAGGGCAGGTCCCTCCTACATTAGAGTAAGTTTGCTTGCATTTCTTCTACCAGCAGGAGAGGGCATCTTCATGAAGTCAAACTTTAGACAATACTGAAGTTACATTAATGTTCTTGTTTTACTCTGGTCACTAAGTCTTTTTGGATAGTACCTAAGAATCCTAGCCTTAAACAACTAAATTGCTATATTGTCTCAGTGGGTATTTCCCTCAAATAATGGATCTAGGTGGCAGCCAGATTTGATTTACTTGCTCAATAAATATTTCCTGGCTGCCTACTCTGTGCCAAGAATTGTTGTATGTTATAGGTACTGGGATCTTAACAATTTGAATTAAACAAAGTTCAGGCTTGCATGTGGTGTATGTGTGTGTGTGTGTGTGTGTGTGTGTGTGTGTGTGTGTGATGTGTAGATAATATACTTAAATGTATAATATGTTAACTGGAAATAAAGCAGGGCAAGGGGAAAAGAAGTCTGTGGTTGTGTTTAGGGGCTAGGAATGGGGATATTTTACAAAGGATGGGCAGAAAAGCCTCTAGGAGGAGGTAAGGTTAAGGTGCACACAGAGTCTACATGAAGCGGGGGATGTGTGGATGCGGAGATGTGTCACCCAGATTCCCCTTCAAGGAAGGATTTCTACCTCCGTTGTTAGTGAGCTTTCACCAGACAGCCTTTAATATCAGAACTTTCAGGGATTGCTTCAGCTGCAAAAAGCCACTTTTTCAAGGGCACATCCTTCCTGTGGATGGCCCATGTTTAATGACTGATCAAGGTGTGGGGGTATAAAAGCCTCAAAATAAAAACCCAAACAAGACCTACCTGATGGGCTATTTTAGTTTCAGAGTCTCCCCCTGGGGCAGTTTAAGCCTACATAGCTTCCTTTCCCTCCTTTCCACAGTTGATTCCAAACATATTCCCTCCTAAGCACCCTGTGTGCAGAAGGCTGTTTCAGAGTAAGCTTCTTGGAGAACCCAGTCTGTTACGTGGAGGCATCCATGTGGAAATCTGAGGAAGGACATTTCCCTGCAGAAGAAATAGTAAGTGCAAAGTTCACCAAACTATCACTCATATGGTAATGACATGGCTACACAAGGAAGGACAGAACAAATCTGCTTGGCTTTGTGAGGCCATCCCAGAGGGACCAAGATGGGACAGAGATGGCCAAGAAAGGTGTTAGGTAGCAAATGTCTTGCAGGGGGTAGTCAAAAACTTCCTAGGGAGGAGAAAGTAAAAAGGAGACAGAAATGGAGACGGTTTTGACTTTGAATTGATGTAAATCCAACAGGCAGGCTTCTTTGAGACTTCTGGGACTCTGAGGAGGACCAGAGTCCTCTGAGGACTCTGAGGAAGGAATTAGCTTTGTCTAGACTAGGACACTAATCAATCTGTTAGAGCTTCAGAAATGCTATAGTTATAGAGAGGTTATAGAAGTTAACCGTAGAAAACAAGCAACACTCCCTCAACCTCATCCCCCTGCCCGCAGAACAAAATGAAGCACAATGTCTTGAAACAAGCTCAAAGAGAAGATGGTTAAAGAACCAAATTTTCTTTACAAAGGGAAATAATTCCAACAGTGTCTTCTCTTTATTTACATAGGACACAGGGAAAAGGTTTGCATGAAAATTACACACAGTTTGAATTTTATATGACTAAACAAAATGAGCACTTTCAGTTTGGGATTATTTTTGGCTCTTTGCTCCTCAGACACTTCTTTCCTACTTGCCTTTCACAAACCCACCAGGATGGTGTAACACAACCTATTTAAGATTGATGATAGAAATTTAGGATTTTGTCAAATTAGAACAAGTCCTATGGTCCATGGGAGTATTAGGAAAAACAATAGATGAAGAGTTGAACTTTGTTACCAGAACATTTTCATCACCCAAAAAAGAAATGCTGACCGTTAACAGTCATTCCCCATTGTCCCTCCCCCAGTCCCTGACAACCACTGATCTATTTTCTGTCACTATAGCTTTGCCTATTGCCTACTACATATTTTAAATCTCTTTTGGCTTAATACTCTGCTAACCTTTTAAAATCCTCTCTCTTTGCCCTAAATAGTCTTTTTAGTTTAATTTAAATGACTGTCTACTAAGCTGAAACTCTCCTAATTTAAGGTTTAGTGAAGAACCATACATTTGATTCCACAAATCCTTACAGTGAAAGATATACAAAGCTTCACGTTTTGTTTTTCCTCTTTTATTTTGATTTACCTTTAATAGAAATCCAATTCAAGGATACAGGATACGAAAAAAAGGGAAAAGAAAATGTGAGAAGCATATGGAGGAGGAGGAGGAGGAAGAGGAGGAGGGAAGGGGGAGGAGGTAGAGGGATATGACAGTAACGTAGAAAAGAAATTATACTGAAGAAACTTAAGAAACAGCCACTGACTGATTCTTTAAAAAAAAAAAAAAATCTTTTACCACCCCAAGACCAAAAACAAACAAAAAAGGATGAAAAAAGACAACCAGATCATACATGATGAAAAACATTTTTTGTTTCACAGTCTAGGTCAGGGGCCCCCAAGGCATATTTGAAAGGAAGTCTCCATTTCCATGTTAAGCTCTAATTCCTTTCAATAAGGCATCTGATTTGTGGTGTGGATTTTTTTTTTTAATTTTTTTTTTTCAACATTTATTTATTTTTGGGACAGAGAGAGACAGAGCATGAACGGGGGAGGGGCAGAGAGAGAGGGAGACACAGAATCTGAAACAGGCTGCAGGCTCTGAGCCATCAGCCCAGAGCCTGACGCGGGGCTCGAACTCACGGACCGCGAGATCGTGGCCTGGCTGAAGTCGGACCCTTAAACGACTGCGCCACCCAGGCGCCCCGTGGTGTGGATTTTGAGTGCTTTATTAGCCATGAGGAAAGAAGATACAGCAGTTTCATCATTTGGGGGAAAATAAGAACATCCTTTTCCTCTTTTTAAGGTTTTGGAGATCAGAAACATCTTTTTACATGAGAACAAAAGACAAAGAATTTGATTAAAAGTGATATGATAAGCTTTTATTGTATAAAGGTAATTTGAGATGAACGAGGAACAGACTACATAACACCAAGTGTACTAGAACAACATGTAACAAAGACAAGTCTACTGCCTGTCCTTCCTGATTCCCAAGCTTAAGAAACTTTGGTTTGTATTATTTCTTCAAGGTAGATTAACTGAAATTCTATACATTAAATTTAACTCAGAAATAACATTCCTGTCACAAACTGTGGATGGGAAATGTTGCTTCTAAAAATTTTGGTATTTTAACACAGCAAATTGAATGTTGGAAACAAACAAAACATATCTAGAACATGTTTTCTGTATCTTCAGGCTTGACTAGTAGGAAGGGTTTCAATTAAAGGCCATGGCTTTAATGTAAAGGATATCCATTTCCAAATTTAAATTGGAATGGATAACATAAGAAAGGTAGAAAAAGCAATTATGGAAGATTCACAGAAGCATGATGGGAAGGCATTTATGGTGGATTAAAGATGGTGCCAAAGTCTTTGATTCTCCTTTCATAGAATGATGGGATTCATTGAGTCCAGACTAGTCTTAGTGATTTCCTTGACCAACAGAGTTCAGTGCCAATGACACTGAATGACTTTCAGGGTTCAGAAGTCAGAAGCCTTGTAGCTTCTTCCTTGGTCTGTTGGACTGTTTGCTCTTCGCACCCTTCGGACTCTTCCTCTTCAGGTACTGACTCTTCAAAACCAGAGGCTATGTGGTGAGAAGACCCAACCACATTGAGAGACAGGATGGAGGTGCTTGAGTCGACAGCTACAACTGAACTCTCAGCGGATGGCCAGAGCAAACTGCTGGCTGTCTTGGACATCCTATCCAGCCGAACCTTCAAATAATTGTAGTCCAGCCAATATCTGGACCTCAACTGTATGAGCGTCTCTAAGGAGAACTACCCAACTGAGCCCTGCTTGAATTACTGACACCTCACATTGTAACCAATAAATGGTTGTTTTAAGCTGCTACATTTTGGGGTGATTTATTATGCCCTAAGATTTAACCAGAGCTGTCCTGGTTTTGTCAGACTGCTCTAGCGACTTCTGTCACATCGGCTTGATGATGAGCTTCTTGGGTTTCCAAGAATAGGAGAAACCGGGTTTGGAAACTTGCAACAGACAAATCATATAATTATGAGCTGGTACTATAACACCAAAGTGAACTTTTAATGATTTTGTTGCTAGGTGAAGTATCTCTCCTTAAGCCTCTATCTCTTATGTCTTCATTACATCTAACAGCATAAATAAATAAATAAATCTACATAACAATGTCCATGATCTTCACTATGTTCTTTATCTGAATGATGCTAGCCAGAAGTAGTTAGTACTCTACCTCCTTGAACTTTGCTCCAGACCACCTGTTCTCTCTGTCCTGGGAAGGGCTGCTTTTGATTACAGAACTCCTTGGGTCTGCCAGGATTTCGGCAGCCTCGGCTCATAGTTGATTCCAGGGCAGACTGTTCTTAGCATGACCTGCTGGCATCCCAACACTGTGTGTGACTACATGCTGATCTGCCCAAAACATTTTTTGACTTTCTCCCAGGCCGCCTACACTGCCACTGCCTCTTCCTCCTCCTCCTTATTGCCTAATCAGTGCTTAAAGGATTTATTTCACTATCATTAGCCCAAATGTTAGAAATGTGTTGCTGCCATATCAACCAGCCTTTGTCTATACTCTGTATCAAGTCTGAAATACTCTATACCAAGTTTGAAGCATATTTCAGTCCTTATTTCCATATGCTTCTTCACTTGTCTAGGACAGGAGATAAAATTCACCACCAACCTATTTGAAGCATCCAGTTGTATAAATGCCTCAGGTTTTGTTTCACCATTAAGTCACTGAGCTTTTCCAGGCATCTGAAAGTATACACATGTGACTTCTCCATGATTTGTAATCATTAGTAACCTGAAAAATACCACGTTGTTATGGTATCTTTAGATGAGAAGTATGGTGGGTCCATGGGGTTGATAGGAGGTAGTTGGGTGTCACTTCATTTTATAGATCAGTTGATTAATTAATTTAAAGATTTTATTTATTTATTTTGAAAGAGAGAGAGAGAGAGAGAGAGAGAGGGACTGCAAGTGGGGGAGGGGCAGAGAGAGGGGAAGAATCCCAAGCAGGATCCACACTGTCAGTATAGAGCCCAACTCTGAGCAGAGCACAGAACTCAGGACTGTGAGATCATGACCTGAGATGAAATCAAGAGTTGGATGCTTAACTGACTGAACCACCCAGGTGCCTCTAGGTTTATTCTTTTAGAGCAGAAGTTGCAAACTGAAAAGTCAGTGTGGTAGGATGGGAATGAAGGTGGGAGTTTAGGGTGTAGGGAGCTGTATGATGAGGTATACGAATGAAGACAGCCCGCTTTGTAAATGTATATCATAGCAGCATTATTATAACCCCAAACAAACCCTGAAACCTCAGTTCCTTTTATTATTATTTATTTCTATTTCATCACACTTGACTTTTCCTTGTAGATGTCATAGTTCTTATAGTGGTTTCTAATAATGTCCTAAGTTGAATGCCTTCAACTTAAAACATGCTTTTTATTAAACCTATAGAGATAGGGATGCCTAGGTGGCTCAGTTGGTTAAGCGTTGGACTTCAGCTCAGGTCATGATCTCCCAGTTTGTGGAGTTGAGCCCCACATTGGGCTCTGTGCTGACAGCTCAGAGCCTGGAGCCTGATTCAGATTCTGTGTTCTCTCTACCCCTCCCCCACTTGCTCTCTCTCTCTCTCTCTCTCACTCTCTCTTTCTCTCAAAAATAAATAAACATTAAAAGAGAGAGAGAGAGAGAGGGAGAGAGAGAGAATAAACCCGTAGGGATGATTTTTTACTTCCACCAAAGTATATACTTTTATCTCATTTTTTACAAAATCTATGAGGAATCCTATGTTTCATTTTTCTACCTTTGATGTAGGCATGAATGCAAAGACATATTTCTGTATTCTAAGAAAATCAGCAGCACAAGTATAAATGATAAATGGCAGTTCACACTGGGTTTGTGAGTTAGAGAGAAAATGGAAAGTGGTTATTATTGGATTGAATTGGAGAAAGGAAGCAGCATCTAAAGGAGGCATTGCCACTTAGCTCTGGATGTGTCATGTGGGAATGTCAGAATATGGGCCAAGCTTTGCCAGATCTTCTGATTTTTCATAAAAGGTTAGATATTTGGATAAAAATCTTCTGATCCAAATATGGGCTACCAAGTCAACTTATAAACAAATGTATGGGTCAAACGAAACACAGTGCAGGCAATATATGGATGAGGGCTGCCTATTGGGGATCTTGGCTTAGAGCATGTATCTATATCTGAATATGGAAGGTTATGAGACAGAATTTTAGTTCTTAGCTTTTCTACATAATTATGATGCATATTGTTATTTTCAGCTAACACTGAGCAATTATAACCAAGGAAAATTTTCCAGAGACAGAATGAGACTCAAATAGGGAAGTGACATCCTAAGGACTTGTGTGAAAGAAATCCATGTGGCATATGCAGAGGAATAAATGGAATGAGAAGGACCTGGACCCCAGTCTGAAAGACAATAAGAGACTCCATTCAACCACATTGGCCAAGGGTCTTTTCATTTGTTACATGGTGATGAGAAATTAAAGATTGATATGAAATCTGTTGTGATCTATTTCTCTCAGAAAATTATGTATGTAGGGGGTATGTGGTTGGGGCAGGAGAGCAGAGATACTGCAGATGAGATGTTGGTCAAGGACTAAACTTAAGCATGAGCTGGAGTTGGGAGTCTCAGTAAGAGATCTTGTGATGGAAGGTCTAACGTGGCCTCCCCTAAATTGAGTCCAGGACAATGTGTCAAACTTTCTTTCCCGGAGCACAGCTAATTGGTGGACTTGGCTAAACTGGGAGGTCCCATCCTTTACCACATCCTGACTGGTAGAAATACCAACACTTTGAAAAGATAGTCTGGAATTGAACATAATTTTCAAGGAGAGAGCTGCCTTTTTGCCTTTACTGGTTGGTGGAATAAGAGGCTTCTCCTAAAATAGTGGGTTGTAGATATATATGTGGTCTTGCACTAGTATCTATGGGTGTTCCATAAATTTATCCTTGAATCTCTCTGGGAACCTAACAGAGGTAAGAGATTCCATTGATTCATGAAGATGGTAGTTTTGAGCGCCTCTATTAAGCACCTAATGTTGAAGTACTTCAGGCATCACTAAAATCCAGTCTATTTTCTCCTGAGGAACTGTAGAATCTTGATACATTTCTCTACCAGCTGTCCCCACCCCCATCTCTACTTTTTTTTTTTTTTTTTGAGAGAGAGAAAGAGAGAAGGCACATGCACATGCATGTGCATAAGCGGGGAAGGGGCAGAAGGAGAGAGAGAGTCTTAAGCAGGCTTCACGCTCACCAGGGAACTCTATGAGGGGCTCTATCTCAATGAGGGGCTTGATCTCACTGACTGCTGGTTGAATCATGACCTGAATTGAAATCAAGAGTCAGTTGCTTAACTGGGTGCTGCCTCCAACTCCAGTTTTTAACAAATTCTCAACCAAAAAGGGGTCAAGCCTGATTGAGTCAAGTGTGAACTAATGGGCTGGTGTTTGGAATAGGTTTCTTAGGGAACTAGAATAAGGTTTCTCACTGGACACAAGAATTGATAAGATTGTGCACCATCAAAGCTGTAAAAAATTACAAAGAGGAGGTGAATTAGGAAGATTGCTAAATCTGTGGCTGCAGAGGCAGGAAATAAGTTGGAATTTGAGGATTAGAGATGGAGAAACAGAAAAAATCCTGGATCAAATTGGGGTGTGATTGAGTGGAAGAGTAAGAATAATTCTGATCAATTGCTTAGAAGAGTGTGACAAAACCTGTCGGTGGGCACTGCAAGAAAATCTGCTAGAAAAACCTTCCTGGAGCACTTGTTTAGAATGTCAGTTGTTTAATGGTAGTTTACATTACATTACTTCCCACATTACAGTGTCAAATGCAAATTTTGCATGAATTTTTAAGACAAAACATAGGACTTCAAAGACAATTTACCCTTGCCTAGGCTGCTTTGGGTTGTGCTAAAGCCATCAGGGTGGCATGCCCAGTCTCTCTCCTTTGTTATTATAAAGGATATTTCAGTGGGAAAGTCTGAGAGTCAAGGGAGGAACATCAAAGAGTGGTCTAGGCTTCCTCTAATGGGCAGTAGGTGCATGGTCATGTGGATGGATCAGATGATTTTAAAGGCCAAGGAATGAAACGTTTTTTTTTTTTTAATTAAAAAAAATTTTTTTTAACATTTATTTATTTTTGAGACAGAGAGAGACAGAGCATGAACGGGGGAGGTTCAGAGAGAGAGGGAGACACAGAATCTGAAGCAGGCTCCATGCTCCGAGCTGTCAGCACAAAGCCCGACATGGGGCTCGAACACACGGACCGTGAGATCATGACCTGAGCTGAAGTCGGACGCTTAACCGACCGGGCCACCCAGGCACCCCAAGGAATGAAACATTTTGTATATCCATTAATATCATTGTGTCATTGCATCAGTCTGTGCCTACATCAATGAGTGAGCATCATCACCAAAAGTGGTACTTTTTAAACAGTGAGTTACAATGGTTTAACAGTACATGAAACCATTTAAGTCCATTGTTACTTGTGTTGGAAAAAAAAGAGAAACAAATTAAAAAATTCACATTTTTAGCAGTTTTTGTGAAGATTTTGTTATATGAGGTGATTGCAATGGGTTGTAATGTATAACATATTTACTGTGGATTGTGCTAAAAAATTAAGTCACTATTCTTAAATTTTTTTTAGTTTAAGTAAAACTGTTCCTTGGTTAAGTAAATTTGACCCTGTAAACAAATTTAAAGTCTTTTAACAATTTTAACAAGTATTTTTTCTTTTTTTAAATTAAAAAAATATTTTTAATATTTATTTATTCCTGAGAGATAGAGAGAGACAGCGTGAGCAGGGGAAGGACAGAGAGAGAGGGAGACACAGAATCTGAAGCAGGCTTCAGGCTTCAAGCTTCAGCACAGGGCCTGATGCAGGGCTCGAATCCATGAACTGCGAAATCATGACCTGAGCCAAAGTTGGACATTTAACCAATTGTGCCACCCAGGAGCCCCTCAAGTATTTTTTTGAACGATAAATATGCTAATGCAAATTAGAAACATCAAGCTCATTTTTTTTTTTTTTAAGGGTTATGGCTTATCAGAGCAAGGAAACCAGTGGAAATAAAAATGCCCTAGTACAGCACAAGATGTCACAGGTCTCTAGCATCTTTACACATTTATTTTTGGGGGTTAAAATAAATACATGTGTTTAAACATCTCCTAAAGAATAAAGGAGTCATGTTTTCAACAGATAATTTTCTTAATACATTTTATGACTCCCCATCATATCTTAAATCTTAGCGTTCCTGCTCCACAGACTTTTTCTAGGTCTTTGATTTTTACTTTTATTTCTGACAGTGATATTTGCAGCATTACCTCCCAGCATCTGGCTTGGCTTTTAGTAAGGATTATGTAGAGTTTTTCCTTCCTGATTACCCCTCTTCTCAGTATCAAAGCCTAAAGATGCAATCAAATCAGAAAAACAGCAGCCTTTATTTCTTAGGACATTTGCACTTCTGAAGACAGCACACTGGTGCATACCAAGTTCCTAGTTCCTCTGCTCAGCTCAGGAACATTCCTTCTGGACACTTTCTCACATGTACATTCAATAAAATCATTGAAAAGTGATAGTAGGGCAAACCAAGAATTCTATAATAATATTGACTTAAAAGGAGTAATATAATATTTGTGTGTCTCCCGGCCCCACCCCCATCCCAAATTCATATGTTGAATTCCTAACCTCCAATGTGACTTTATTTGGAGATAGGGACTCAAAAAAAAGGTAATTAAGGTGAATGAGGTCATAAGTGTGGGGCCTTAATCCAAGACGACTGCTGTCCTTTTAAGAAGAGGGAGAGACACTAGGGTGGTTCATGCACAGAGAAGAAGCCATTTGAGGACACTGGAAGAGGGTGGCGGTCTGCCAGCCAAGGAGAGAGAGGTCAGAGGAAAAATCAAACCCGCTGACACCTTGATCTTGGACTTCCAGCCTCCAGAAATGTGAGAAAATGTATTCCTCTTGTTGAAGGTACTCAATATATGTGGGTTTTTTTTTTTTTATGGCAACTCTTGCAAACTAATACATTGATTGTGTTTCCTTTTTGCTGTGTGTTCTACAAAACTCAGAACCAAACATGAATTTCATATAAACCATACTGTTGTTTCTCATTGTTCACATGTTTTTGGCCTTTCTTTTGTGACACAGGTTTTTTCTATTTAAATTTTATTAGCTTATTATTTGTTTTCATTGTTTACTGCCTGAAAGCCTTGCAGGACAGAACCAGGACATAGAAATAAATAGCACTTTAAATGAATTCTTTGTCCTTGTAAGTTCTTCTCCTCTTTTACAGGCTTACCTTCTCAGTGTCCTGTGCTGGTCCCTTTTCATTTCTAGACCCTTTAATGTTGGAGTTCTGCAAGGCTCAAACTTAACTTTGTCCTGTGTAAACCGGTTTCCTGCAGGATCTCGGTCAGTCTCCGGAAACTTTAAGTACCAGCTATATATACATTCAGCCTAAACTGTTCCCCTGAACTCCTCACACAAATATCCAACTGTTTATTCAATATTTTCACCTGGATGTCTAACAGGCATCTCATATTTAATCTGTCCAAAGCCAAGCCAAGCTCCTAATTCTTCTCATCCCTCCCTAGGGTTTTGATAAACGCCATCTTGGTCTTGTCCATCCCAGTAAACAGCGACTCATCCTTCCAGTTGTCTAAACCTAAAACCTTGGAGTCAACTTTGACTTTCCTTTCTTTCATCTCCAATTTTAAGTTTCATCTGAACTGTTGACATTTTACTCATCATCGTCTGAAGTTTAGGATGTCCATCAACAAACAATAAATCAAGTCCTGATTTGATGCATTTATCAAATTTCCTGGTGTAAATATTCCCACCATGGCCAACCAATTTCAGACTTCTAGAGTGCTGCTATTTATTTATTTATTATTTTTTTATTTTAAAAAATGTTTTATTTATTTTTGTGAGAGAGAGGGACATAGATCCTCTGCCCCTCTGCGCAGACAGCAGTGAACCTAATGTGGGGCTCCAACTCATGAAGTGAGATTGTGATCTGAGCCTGAGTCTGAGGCTCACCCAAGGGAGCCATCCAGACACCCCTACAGTGCTGTTATTTAAGATGGAGTTGGGAAGACACTACAGCAGTAGCACTCCCTTACACAGCATTTCTACCATTCAGATTCAGGAGGCATGCATAACCTCAAAAGCATGGATAATAATAAAATATAGCCAAATAGTTAGGAAGTGATTAGTTTTTAATATTTATTACCTTTGTTTTTATAAAATTAATTTAATTTTAGGTTGATAGAATTTAATTTTTAGTGACGACTTTTTTTACAACTGGCTTGCAAAATTCCTGGAAACTTAAATAATTGCTTTTGTGAGCTGGCAAGAGTGGGCTCTGGTACAATACTGGCAATTTTGCTTATCATCCTGTATCAAATGGCTATCCCCTTCCAATCACTCTTTATCCTCCTTATCCTGCTATATTTTTCTCCATTAGTATTTAACACACACACACACACACACACATTTTTTTTTCTTGGCACTGAAACTTGAGGGATGTAAAATTTGTTTATTTTGTTCACTTCTGTATCCCCAGTGCTTAGAACAGGTCTTGCACAGCCCTTAGGTGCTTATGTATTGAAAGAATGGATGAGTTTATTAATATTTTGTTCAAAATGGATATTAGCTTGTTATGGAAAAAAGCAAAGAACTGGGAATCAGAATACTATTCTGTGCAGTCGCTGCATGCAACAGTTACTCTCACAACTTCCCTATGAGGGAAGTATTATTATTATTATTACCATTTTACAGATGAGGCAACAGGGCACAGCTTTGCCCAATGACAAATAGGAGATAACACAGCCAGGATTCACACTCTGACATTTTGGTTCCAGAAACAACACAATAAAGAAAAAGTTTTTTTTTTTTTTAATTGTTGAAAAATTTAAAAATGTACAGAAGTAGATGGAATAGAATAATGAAATTCAAATATCCATCATCCAACTTTAATATTTATCAACTCATGGCCAATTTCTTTTCATCTACACTCCTTTTCCTGACTAGATTATTTTGAAAGTAATCCAAATAATCATTTTATTAATATTTCCATGTTTATGTCTAAAAAATAAATACTAATCCACATTCTGGTTGGAAATTTTGTACTATCCATTTTTGGCCTAGTGTTTGTGGGTGTTATTTAATTTTTTTCTGAAATAAAGTTTCCTCATCTGCAAAATGGATACACTATTTTTTCTCAGATTTTTTTTGAATATTGATTAAAGCAATATATTCAAAACACTTCGTTCAACTACAAAACATTATATAAAGGTTGGGTTTTCAACTTCTATGTCATTACCCACATTGTGCTATTCACACACTTAAAGGCTCTACATCAAAGCCTAGGTTGGCTGAGTACAGACAAGCATGACCTGCTTTTTCCCAGCAATGTGGTTTCTCAAATAACATCATGCCTCATAAATACGCCAGAGTTCTTACAGAGAGTCAGCAGTTACATGGAATGTATCAGTCCTTACAAGACTGCAAAGCCTTAAGAGAAAACAATAAAGTATTACTTTTATATTATAATAAAGAAAAGCTGCTGAGCATCATAAATATTTACAAGAATCTATCACAACTTGCTTCCCAAATAAGAGTCTAAATGTATGTAACATTGTACAAGGATGAGAGACAGAACAAAATGAGAGGCACACCTTCATGGAGCCTCAATTGTATTCCATCATAAATAACATAAAACATTCTTTTAAATAATAATAATCATATCAACATACACTTTTAGAGCTCTTAATATGTGTCCAGTACTGTTGTAAATGTTTTTAAATATTAGCTCATTTAACACTCACAACTCTATGAGGTAGATGCAATTATCTCCATCTGGCGGTTGGGGAAACAGAGGTACAATGAGGTTAAGAAATTTGTCAGTGTCAGAGAGCAAGTAGTGGGGAAGCCATCATTTAAATTCAGGTGTCTGCTTTAGAGTAGCTTCTGCTGCTGTGCTATTTCTCCTATCAAAAGAAAAAGGAGGGCTCACTTCAGCAGCACCTATACTAAAATTGGAACTACACAGAAGATTAGCATGGGCCCTGTGCAAGGATCACACGCAAATTCATGAAGCATTCCGTATTTTTCTGGATTGATGCCAAGTTCAGGGTATTTGTGGTAGTCATGCTCTGCTGTTAAGTTAGAATATTTGGGTGAGAGGTCATATATCATGGTTTACTAAATAAATGACTTTGGGTAAAAAAAAAAAAAAAAAGAAGAAGACGAAGCAGAAGAAAGAGAAAGGAAAAAGGAACCAATAAAGCAATGGCTTTCAAACATCTAGGTATTCAAGTACTCCCTTTGCAATTCTTATTCATAAAAAATATTGAGGAAATCAACATACTGGTCAGTTGCTTCTAAGACACACTT
This sequence comes from Herpailurus yagouaroundi, assembly GCF_014898765.1. Classification (NCBI taxonomy): domain Eukaryota; kingdom Metazoa; phylum Chordata; class Mammalia; order Carnivora; family Felidae; genus Herpailurus; species Herpailurus yagouaroundi. Next base: position 25,768,064 of record NW_024412394.1, on the reverse strand, counting down.
GAAAATAAATTCATATTTACTAAAAGAAAAAGAAATACAGGTGACCCTTGAACAAGATGAAGGTTAGGGGCACCAGGCTCCATGCAGTTGAAAATCTGTGTATTACTTTGGACTCCCCAAAACTTAACTATTAATAATCTGCTGTTGACTGGACACCTTACTGATAATATAACCAGATTAACACGTAGTTTGTTTGGTCTGTATATGACATACTGTGTTCCTTTTTAAAAATATGTATTTTTTAATGTTTATTTTTTATTTTGGAGAGAGATAGAGAGACAGAGCGTGAACAGGAGAGGGACACGGAGAGAGGGAAACACAGAATCCAAAGCAGGCTCCGGGCTCTGAGCTGTCAGCACAGAGCCTGACATGGGGCTCAAACCCTCGAACCATGAGATCATGACCTGAGCTGAAGTTGGATGCTTAACTGACTGAGCCACCCAGGTGCCCAACATACTGTATTCTTAACAATAAAATAAGCTAGAGAAAATAAAATGTTATTGAAAAAATCATAAGGAAGAGAAAATACATTTACAGTACTGTAAAAAATATGCACATAAGTGAGCCCATGCAGTTCAAACCTGTGTTGTTCAAGGGCCACCTGTATATTTACATGTACTTCATTCCAGATGATCTCATTTATCATGATCTTGGACGCATTGGATTATGGAATAGACTGCAGCAAAACTGAAACAAATCGGTAATTAAGGTGGCAAAATTTGAATTCATGGCAAGTGTGTTGTGTAGAGTTGGGCCTTCTGGGCACATTATTCTGCTGTCAGAAATGTGTGTAAGAAGTGTGAAATAAGCTGCTTAGGGACTGAGGCTTAGAAAACAAAAAACAGGGGCACCTGGGTTTCTCAGTCAATTAAGTGTCTGATTTCGGCTCAGGTCATGATCTCATGGTTTGTGAGTTCTAGCCCCACGTTGGGCTCTGTGCTGACAGCTCAGAGCCTGGAGCCTGTTTCAGATTCTTTGTCTTCCTCTCTCTCTCTCTCTCTCTCTCTCTCTCTCTCTCTCTCTCCACCCTCCCCCCACTCCCACTCTGTCTCGAAAAATGAATAAATGTTAAAAAAATTTAAAAAAACCCGAAAGACAAAATCTAGGGATACATATCTGTAAACAGTGGATATTGGTCATGGGGTTTCTCAGGAGTTCTTATTTCCTGACACTAGGGATAACACCCTGAATAACAGTCCTTGTTCTCAAGTACCTTAGAGCCTACTGGGCAAGACAGATCTGTAGATATTTTAGAGCAATGTGATATGGAGTTCGAGAAGGGTTTGCAAAGATAGTAAGTTTGTAGGGTAAGAAGTGTTCATGTTCTGTCTGGGAGAATAAGAAGTGGCTTATTTATGACTTTTAGAGAAAATGTGGGAGAAAGAGAAAGACTTTGAATCTTGCAGAAGGGTAAGAAGGGAAAAGCCTAACAGTGCCATTAGTCAATCGCACGGAGGAAAAAAAAAAAATTGCAGCTAAGGGATCTATGCCAATACATGCAGAACATGTGTCCATGTTGAATCTTTTGTCTCCACAGCTCAAACTCCCTTGACTTTTACACTTAAGAATTGGAGGTGGAGCTAGGATTGTGTTTGCTTCAAGAGCCTATCATGTTTGGGCTTGTCTTATGACGAAGTGATGTGGGGCTACCAAGACTGCCTGACATTGAGAGAGTATAATGTCATGTTTAGGAAATAACATATTTGGAATACAAATCACTAGAAAGTAGAGAAGTCCGCATATTAATCTTTGGGGTTTTGGGGTCTGGAGGCCAGATTTAATTCTGGGCTCTATCTCTTGCCAACTGTGACATGTGGGTAATTAATTTAATTTCTTGATGACTTTGTGTTTTCATTTGTAAAACTGGTGGCACCACCAACTTGGGGGGTGGTCATAAAGATTAAGTTAGATCATGTATATGTAGAACACATTCTGGCAACAAAGAACTTCATGGAAAATAACTTGTTATGTGGGAAAAGTTACCACTGTTGGTTAGATTATGTGTGGGTTGGGAATGGCCAGCCAATGTTTTGAGGGAGGAATTATCCTCTAGTTTAGGTTCTTGGAATTCAGGTTTAAATTCCAGGATGAGGGAGTACAAATGGAGGACAAGTGGAAGTCAAAAAAGCAGAGGTATCTATACTTCCTGATGGCAGTGGCAGTGGTGCCAATAGCTATAGAAGTTCAAGCTCCATTGGGGAACACTTGGCCCCTTCAATACCAGGCATTCAGTGTAAACTTCAGTGGGCTGCAATAGTGTGCATGCTTTTGTGTGGGACAGTAGAGACCCCCTCAGTAAACCCCATTCTGGCTACTGCATTGGATGTCAAGGGCAACAGGAGACATCACTTCAGTAAGCTAGAACAGAAGAGTACAGCCAATACAATATTCAGAAGAACACATTCTTAATTTTTTTGGTGGCTCAGCTTTCCCCAGAGCGTGCTAGGACAGAACCAGAAAAATCCTGATGCTTGATTACCATTGTGATTATTTTTTTCCCTTGGGCTGGTGTGTTCCGGGAAACATAGTTTCCACTTAAGTAATAGTGGAAGGGAAGGAAGTAAGAAGATTTCTCCGAATAATAGAAACGAACAAGAAAGTGGCAAATAATATTCAGTATAGGCAAGGGTAATGGTTAGCATCCAGTAATGAATAATACAAAGTATGATTTCAAGGTAAAGGATTCTGAGATATCAATTTGAATTCAAGGGTAGATTTTCAAGTAATCACTCAATATGTTCATTTAATACAAGGCAAGTGAAATATTGGGAAGTTAGGGAAGTTATTATAATGAGAAAATAAAGCATAGTTTTCTTTTATTCAAAAAACCATGGTGTGGTTTTTTTTGGCAACATACTCAAGGAAGACAATAGAGCTAAAAATAAATAAAGGTCGGTGGGAGAAGGAAATGAAAATTAGAGAATGGAAACCTTCCACGTAGAAGCAGATTTGAAAGACTGGAGTCTAATGTGGAAAAGACCCAAAGACCCAGGAGATAGAATCAAAGTCTATTGCACAATAAAGGGTGTGGATGGGGAGAGTGCGGACTTGGTCATCAAATCCCTAAAATTCCAGCATTATTAGATAATCACTAAAGCTTCAAAAAATTTAATTTAGGACAAATAAAGGGAAAATCTATTTTAAAAAGTGAGTACTATACATATAAAATTTATCCTGAACAGGTTGAAAACTTAAATATCAAATTTAAAATTTAGAAGAGCATGAAAATCAATTTGTAATAAACTTTAGTGAACATTTAGGCAGCTTGGTGTTTTTCAAATCTTTCTATATTAACACACGGGGAACAATTAATATGGTCTCTATCTGTCTACAGACAGAATTGGGGTACTTGGTTGAATGGCATTGTTTCCATCTTTTGAGAAAATTCAAGTGGTTTGACACTTTACAGTCTCCTAAGTCAGTAGCTCAGTTAAGAATATAAACCCTGTTATCTGACTTCCATTTTAGGATGACTTAGGGAATAGCGCCTATAATTCATGAGAACACTATTGATATTTTGAATTATAATTGTTAACAATATTAACAACAAGAGATATATATTTTTTAGGTAAAATCACCATCTTATGTAAAGCACTTCATTCTTTGGCAAATCATAAGCCTTTTAGTCTGAGAGAGACTTGCTAAATAATTCTTAATATAATATTTTAGTCTGTGAATAAACAGAGGGCATCACATATAATTATTGCTCTGGTATGAACTTTACATAATAGTAACAAAGAACCTGAGCCTAATTAGTCTCTTCCAGTAAAAGTATTTGAGAAATTTTCCATTGCCCAATACCTTCCCATAATGGAAAATACACTGCATGGGAGGTATGTGTAAATATTTGATTCGTGTTTTACTGATTTCAGTGTCACAACCTATCAATCATTAACACTTCAAAAAACATATACCTGGTTGGTTGTTTCCAAAGTACATTCTTTCTCTGAAGGATTTTTAAACTCTTAGAGAGGTCCCTGGTGAACACCCAGTCTAATTTTTAATGTCATGGGTGGTGAAAATGAGACCAAGAATGCTTAAATGACTTTCACAGAGTCCTCTACCCAACCTTAGCTCCTCCTAAGACCAAGGTCTTTGGGATCCCAACTCAGGGTTCTTCTTAAGATACTAAGAAGTATCTGAAAGATGTATAGAAATACAACAACATTGTCATAGTTATAGAACCTAAAGTGAAGAAATTTAGAAAATTATAGGTGCTATCCTTTATTTCCAATGCTATTATAGTTGGTCACTTGATAAAATTAACTAATAGCCTCTATAGGAAGAAGTGTGAGAATATCAGTTTGGCATTTTACTACTCTAACATAAATAAAAGTTTCCAACCTACTGCCTAGTTTATGGTCAGCATGTAAAAGTGTTAGTTAAATCTTATTGGACAACAATGGGCTAGGGCCTGATCTTGTGGCAAAATAACTTTTTCTTCCCTTCTCTGCTTGATAAAAGGGCCTCTACATATCAATTTCCAAACCCCTATTCCCTGGCTAGTGCCAGAGCTAATGGCCCACCATCATACTTTCAGTTTCTTAGGGGCAGAGGCAATGTGGCATGACAGATTGGAGCCCAAGCTCTAAGGAGCTCCTGCCAGATGAGGAGGTTCCACTGAGTTTGTCGGGCAATGTGGCATATTCCAGGGAGCCACTGCTCACAGTGTCACTCTCTTCTGAGGCATAAACTAGTAACTGAGATCCAGATGGTGTTATTCGTGGGATGCTTTGGCTTAGTTCCTTAAATAAAATAACCGTGGAAACTTCTAGTTTAGATCTTGGCCTTAAGTTTATTATCTGCCAATACATAATTAGTTAACTTAAACAGAAATTAGTTGCAGTGAGGAAAACTTACCACGATTTTTCCCCCAGAGCCGATTCAGGAGAACAAAAATGTTTTAAACCATGTTTTTATTTTCCTCATGCAAGATGGTAATAACCTTACTGGGTTCCATGGTGATTATACAAAAATGTCTACATTATTTTCATATTTTATTTATATTGAAATGTAAATGAAAATATTATGATCTAGACATATTTGAGAAGTTGCATCAGGAGAAGACAACCAGGTGCTTTGGAAACAGGCTGAGTGGAGAGGCAGTGCAAGGTAGGGTTGAATGTGCTATCTTAATTTTCTCACATGGGAATGATAATAGTACCTAATTCATAGAGTTGTTTTGGACATTAAATAAAATAACATGTTGGTTAAAAATAAAAAGACAGAAAACAATATACAATGCAAACACTAACAAAACAATCAAAACAAAGCAAAAAAGCTGGGGTGGTTATATTAATAACAGGTAAAGTAGATGTTATGATAAAGCATATTATCAGGGACAAAGAAAGATATTCTATAATGATAAAGGGGTTAAATCATTAAGAAGATCTAACAATCCTTAATGTACATGAACCTAAAAACAGTTTTTACTAAAAAGAATTTCTTTTAATGTTTATTTTTGAGAGACAGAGAGACAGAGCATGAGAAGGAGGGGGGCAGAGAGAGAGAGGGAAACACAGAATCTGAAGCAAGCTCCAGGCTCTGAGCTGTCAGCACAGAGCTCGACGCAGGGCTCAAACCCACAAACCGTGAGATGACCTGAGCTGAAGTCCAAAGCTTAACCAGCTAAGCCACCCAGGTGCCACTAAAAACGGAGTTTTTAAATACCTGACACAAAAACATTGATGGAACTGAAGTGAGAAATCTGTAAATTCACAATCCTAATTGGAGATTTCAATCCTCTGTCTTAGTAATTAATAGAACAAAATAGAAAATCAGTAAAGATATAGAAGATTTCACCAACACAGTCAACCAATTTGAACTATTCACTGTTTATGGGAAACTTTATGCAACAGCATCAGAATACATATTCTTTTCAAGTGCACATGTAACATTCACCAAGATAGACCATATTCTAGGCCATAACACGGATCTTGATTAGTTTAACTGGATTGAAATAGAATAATACAAATTATGTTCTCTGGCTATAAGGAAATTAAAATAGAACTCAGTAACAGAAATATGTGGAAAATCTTTAAATATTTGAAAATTAAGCAATATACTCTAAAGAAAGCAAATATCACAATTGAGTTAACGAAATAACGAAATTAAACGAAAATATAACATATCAAGATTTGTGGGTACACACCTATACCGTACTTGGTCAGAAAATTTTATCATTAAATTCTTATATTCAAAAAGAAGAAAGATGTCAAATCAATGATAGAAGCTTCAATATTTAAAAACTAAAATAAATAAATAAATAAATAAAGCAAATTAAGTACAAAGTAAGCCTAAGGAAATAATAAAAATAAGAGAAAGAATTAGTGAAATAGAGAGCAGAAAAATATAAAGAAAAAAATCAATGGAATGTAACACTTATTTACAAAGGTCAATAAACTTATAATTCTGTAGCCAGACTAACAGAGGGGAAAAAAAGCAAGAGAGAGAAAAGATTACTTACTAATATTAGGAATGAAATAAGAGACACTGTAACAGTTCCTTCAGATGCTTTAAAAAGAATAATAAAGAAATATTATGAATAATTTTGTGACAATAAATTTGGAAAGTTAGATGAACTAGGCCAATTCTCTTGATGTAAGAAACTACCAAAGTTCGTGTAAGAAATCGAAAACTCAAACAGTTCTATATCTATTAAAAGTCATAGAAGTTACAGTGAAAAACTGTTCTATGAAGGAAACCCAGGCTCAGATGACTTCATTGGTGAATTGTACCAATTAATTGATTTGAAGGATGGAACAATACTAATTCTACACACACACAAGCTCTTCCAGAAGATAAAAACGGAGCCCAAATTACTTATGAGCCCAAATTACTTCAATAATGACATTAAGAGAAAAGAAAACGAAATTCCAATATCCCTCATGAACATAGATGCAATACAAAAATCCTTGGCAAAGTATTAGAAAATTGAATTCAGTGATACATCATGACCAAATGAGTTTATCCCTGGAATTCAAGTTCAGCTTAAAATTTGTTTAATCAATCAATATGATACACCTTATCAACAGACTAAAAATCAGACGATCATTTTAATGGATCCATTGAATGCAATGAAATATATATTTCTCCATATGTTGCTGTTTTCACTTAGCTTTGTGTTTTGATTTTTTACATTTTCAATCTATTTTAATTAATGAATACTTTTCCAGTGGTATTATCAAACCCATATAAAAAGGCAGCCCTCTGTCCCTTTTAAACTTTTTCACTTTTGTTTTTTGCTTCCTTGAAACAATAACTTTCAAATAGTTCAGCTATTTATTTTGGTATTTACTTTCATGTTTGTAGATAACATACTTCTTAAGGTTAGACATTATCTATTGCTTTTGTTTTATTAAAAAAATTTTTTTATTCTGTATTTTATTTTATTCTGTATTCTGTATTTTTAAGAGAGAAACAGAAAGACAGAGTGCGATTGGGGGAGGAACAGAGAGAGAGGAAGACACAGAATCCGAAGCAGGATCCAGGCTCTGAGCTGTCAGCACAGAGCCCGACAGGGGGCTTGAACTCACGAACCGCGAGATCACAACATGAGCCGAAACTAGACACTTCACTGATTGAGTCACCCAGGCCTTTTCTAATAAGGAAGATGATCATTCTGTTTTCTGTCTCTTTCACACACACATACTTCTTAAAAATTGCAGTATTGCTTATTTTTAATTCAATCAATAATCTGTGTTTATATTTTTATGTGATTATGATTTACAGCTAAGCTACATAGCTATGCTCACACCTCTTGTTCAACTTCTTATATTTCTTGGAGTTGGTGTTGTTCAGTCAGTGATTTGTTTCTGTTGCTTTCTAGGATTCAACCACTAATTCATCTCCAAATTCTACCTATGCACTTAAAAAAAATCTCTTCTGAATAGCCCATACATCATGTATTAATTTTTTCCAAGATGATACCCTTTCTTTTGTTCTTGATCCAATTTGGACTGGTTGCTTTCTAGGAATCTGAACAACTATAATCTTTGGATTTCTATTCACTATTATCCTAGATGTTTCTTCCCGCCTTTTCTCTCTTTTTCCTTTTTTTCCTTCTATTTCCCCTCTTCCCATTTGTCTTACATTAGATCTCCTGTTCACTGCTGTCCCTGCTGGTTTATCCATTTAAAAATTTGTAACTGTCATTGTATAGATACTTGGGGCAAAGCTGGAGATAAAAATATGGGTTCAATGCATCATGTAACTGGATCAAAGCTTTTAACTTTTCATAGATTTGGCTTGAAATACCTCAAAAAGTTGTTCCTTTGACTCATGCATAAAGATATTTAATCTTCCATAGAACATTCAGTAAATGAGGGTGAAGTCATGGGAGATTTAGGTATAAGCTAGTTTTTAGTTTTTCAAACAAATCTGAATTTTTGATTCTTTGATAAAGGAATGTAAGGTGTCCAGATCTCCTCTTTATATTTGGAGAGTCTTTTCTAAGTTTATTTATTTTTTCCTAGTACAACAAAAAAGTATTTAGGACATTGTGAAATAGCATAGTGAGATAGTAATGTTCTATATCTGCAAGGTGCCTTTTATTCTGAAGGTTTGCCAAGTACTTTACAACTTGAAGATGAGATTGTTTTGTTCCCAACTTAAAAGCACCTCATTCTGTGATGAAATATTGTTATGTACTGAAATATTATTATGTTATGAGGTACAGCTGTACGAAATAATATTTTAATGAAAGAAATACAACTTTGGGGTAGCAACAAGAATCAGACAACCTTTGCTGACAAAAATTTTCAATGGTCACAGCTCACTAGGCTCTCAGTTTCTTGTACGATGGCATCTGAACTCTAGTTGGATCTCTTACCTTGAGTTAGGGATAAATACCATCCATCATTTAATTATCGATAATACGCCTTAAAGCATTATAATACCTGAAGTCAGCATATACAAACTAACTCTAAAAGGGAGTTCTATGAAGACTGCCCATAGGTTATAGGTATAAATAAATAATAAAAGCGTGGGGCACGTGGGTGGCTCAGTTGGTTAAGTGTCTGACTTCCACTCAGGTCATGGTCTCACTGTTCGTGAGTTTGAGCCACATCAGGCTCTCTGCTGTCAGCACGAAGTCTGCTTCAGATCCTTTGTCTTCCTCTCTCTCTGCCCCTCTCCCACTTCTGGTCTATCTGTCTCCCTTAAAATAAATAAATATATATTAAAAAAAGGTGGGGGAGAGGATGTGCCTGGGTGGCTCAGTTGATTAAGAATCCGACTTCGGCTCAGGTCATGATCTAATGGTTTGTGACTTCGAGTCCCGCACTGGGCTCTGTGCTGACAGCTCAGAGCCTGGAGCCTGCTTGGGCTTCTGTGTCTCCGTCTGTCTCTGCCCCTCCCCTGCTTGTGTGCTCTCTCTCTCTCAAAAGTAAATAAACATTAAAACATTTTAAAAAATAAGTAAAAAGTTTAGACATGAAAAGTATTATTTTATAATATTTAGAGTTTCCAAAGTAATACTGACCCTAAGAATAACAAGAATATTCATATATATGTCTCAATTTTTTAAAATCCCAAATGAGTCCTAAGAACATGGAGCCGCATAAGGTAGCAAAACCAGATATTCTATTTTGTAGACTACTATTTAAATTCTATAGTGGCACTGCTTACTTAGTAGTCAGACTTCTGGCAACCCCAAACCAAACCTGCAGCTGGGAACCTGCACATAAACATAGAAAACATCTGAGTGGTCACAATAGATGTCAAAAAAGCTAGCACTTTATTTGTGGTAGAGACATGCCAGCCCTCCATTTAGCAGATATTCCATTCCACAACTGTTTATAAAAAAGGAAAGGCTGCTATTGGTAGGCACACTGACAGCAGTCTACACTATTTTAGAAAGATCTCCAAAAATGAACAAACAAGTCTGTTTTGCTAACTAATATTAAGCAGAGAAATGATTCTTGTTGGACATCACTTTCTCCAACCATGTTGGAATTTTCTTGCATCAAATAAAATCCCTGACCCACATCAATTTGAAATCAGTATTAGCTGAAAAGCTCAAGGTTATGTTAGAAATGCATCAAAACTCTTAGGTATAGGAAGTAAGATGGGTTATGCTTTACACTGTTTAGGGTGATTTCATTCATGCATTCAAGAAATATTTTACTGGGTGCATACTCTAAGTGCTAGATACTGCTCTAGTGAGAAAAATACATTAGTGAACAAATGAGGCAAAATCCCTGACCTTGTGGAACTTATGTTCTACCAGAAGGAGACAGATGACAAACATAATACATTCATGACTGATAAAGTGTGTCAGAAGCTGTTAAGTATTATGGAAAAAAAATAAAGCAGGGTAGAGGGTGATAGGGAGGCTGGAGCCATGGAGGGCGGTTGCCGTTTTAATTAGGGTGGCCAAGGTAAGCCTTACTGAAATGGTGTGATTTGCACAAAGACTGGAGGAGGTGAGGGCTGCAGAGAAGGCCGGTGGGAGTGTGCTTGGTGTATTCTAGAAACAGTAAAAAAGCCAGTTTGCTGGGCAGAGTGAGGGGGAGGAAATCTAATCAGTGAGATGAGAAGGGGCGTGCCCATTGTGTGCATTTTTCGACCATCTTTAGAACTCTTGCTTTTACTTGGAGAGAGATGAGGGAGCCATGGTGGGTTTTGAGATAATATGACATGCTTTAGGAAAAATCCTTATGGCTGCTGTGTGAAGAATAGATAGCAGGGGAGCTTAGGGTAGAGAGAAGAACATGGTAGGCAGACAGCTGCAATAATTCAGGCGAGAGTTTATACAACTGCCACATACATTAAGTATTTTATTAAAACATAATTGCCTACATCTATCCTTATATTAAAGGTAATCACGCATGTTCTTAATTCTTATATGAAGCACGACATAATACGAGTGTTTGTGATGCACACAGTGCTTCTCCAGAGAAGCTACCTACACCCAGGGTTTGCTTTAGCTCAAGTGTTTTGGATGGAGGGACTCTGTCCACTCCCTTCCTCTAGCCTGTGCTGAGTTGACTGGAGAGGGAATTGGCCTAAGGGCAGCCATACATAGCCTGCTAGTTCTCCAGAAGTGGGCCTGGGACAAAAGGCTCTCTCACTTTTGAGCTCATTCAACCAGATCCTTCTCAGGATTTTGGCTGGGAATGATGCAAAGAAAAGTAGTTGACAACATAAAGAGAAAGGGACCCAGGAGCAGGTGGGTTAACAGTGGAATGGTAGAGTAAAGACTACTTGTGAAGTCCTGTTCCTCGGACCCACAGAGAAGATTAGGAATTGCAAAGACCTTACAGTTTCTGGCCCTATGAGGTTGATTCTAGATGGTTCCTGCCTTTTTTGGGGGGTTCCCACATGTTTGAACTTTTATTACCATCCCTCCTCATCTTACACTGTTTCAGGTAAATTGAAAAACAAAAGCTCTATTTCTTGCAAATGATGAGTCTAACAAATTATAACCACTTATGTAGTAACCGTCTTCTGCATTCATGGTCATCTTTCAATCATTTCAGGCTATCAAATCTTGGAAAAGATGTTCACATTCTATATCCTTAGATGTAGTGGTGAAGAACACAGGCTTGGGAGCCAGACTGTCTGAATTCCAAGGCCAGCTCCTTCCCTTCCCACCTATGTGATCCTGGGCAAGCGATTTAACCAGCCTTCCTCAGTTTCCACGTCTATAAAAAAGAGATAACAATATCTCTTGGAGTTGTTGAGACAATTAACTGTGTGAATATGGAAACCTCAGGCAATACCTGGTCTGGAGAAAAGACTCTGTACATATCACGTCCTGATGATTAAATAAACCATTACACCTAGGTGATAAAAAAGTACTCCAGGTGACTGCTATCGTGGGCGAGTTAACTGGTATTTGCCAAGACAGTGGTATTGACTATTACTTAGATGTTTTCAAATAGACAGTCTCTACAGTCTTTTGACATGTTTCAGTTAACAAACCTGTGTCAAATGCAGAGGGACAGTTCTCTATGGGAAAGGGGGAACAGGCAGGCAGAACTTTTGATACCTGCTCTGTGCAGGAAGGAACTTGTGTTTGGTGCCGGGGAAAGTGAAACTGACTCTCAAGGAACTTAAAACTTACTCATGACTAGAGTCTATGAGAATTTAGAGGACTTTGCCTTTTTTTTTTCTTTTATTGGTACCAGCATCTGAAATAAAGTAGCACTCAACCAGTACTTTTTGAATGAATGAATGAATGAATGAGTGTTGAATAAATGAAAAGTAATCACAACGAAGGCATTTCAAAGTCAGGAGAGAGTTATAAATAAAGGGCTATAAAAACACAAAGGAAAGGTAATAAATTCTGACCAGGTTGTTGGACCATGTGTATAGGGATGGAAGATTTGACATCTGGATTGGACCTTGATAACCAGAGTTTTGATAAATGGTCCAATGGGTTGGAGCTCAGAGGGAGACTGTTCCTACCAGAGGGATCAAAGGATCAGAGATGTGCAAGTGAATATTCAATCTGGAGAACAGAAAGTGGTCTGGGGTGGTTGGAACTAAGGGAAACTGGTGGAGGAAAAGAACAGTCCAAAGGGTATGACAAGAGGTTAGATGAAAAGGTTGTTTGGAACCAGAATGTAAAACGACCTCCTGTCTCATAGTTTGGATTTTATCATATAGGCATGAGATTAAAACAAACATAATTTGTATTGAATTATATACATACAGTTCACAATATTTAAATAATACCAAATATTTATTAGTACAACATAGACCTAATAATCTGGGATTTTTTTTTAAGTTTATTTATTTATTTATTTTTCAGAGACAGAGAGAGAGAAAGAGAGAGAGAGAGAGAGAGAGAGAGAAGGGAAATTCCAAGCAGGCTCCACACCACCAGCACGCAGCCTGATGTGGGGCTCAAACCCATGAACTGTGAGATCATGACCTGAGCCGAAGTCAGATGCTTAACCAATTGAGCCAATCAGAGGCCTTATTCTCTGAAATTTTGAAAGGTAATTCTCATGATACTGTGGACAGAGAATAGAGTAGGAAGAGACTAGATTTGGAGGGACAGTTGGTTACTGCCCTAAATCTTACGAGAGAAAAATGGTTTTAGGATTTCCAGAATTTCAACAAATAATGTTAACTCCATTAATCATTTTCAAATTCTGCCACAGCTTCTATAATTAATAGTGCTTTTGGACTCCTTTTCTTCATTAGAGAGTCAACTCAAGAAATACATGCTGTGGTCCTATTAGGCATTGTGTACTTTGGGGTAGGCAGAGCAGGACAGAAGAAGAAGTTCCCCGTCTAAGGGAAGACTGATTTCAGCCTCAGCCTTAAGGAGTGAGTTATCAAATGTTTAGATCTTTGATAGTCTGATTGGTTAAAAAAAAAAAGATATTTCAGTGCAGTTTTAACTTCTTTTCTCTTTTTAAGAGGGTGGATGTCATTTCATATTTCTAAGGGCTGTTGTCTAAGAACTGTGTTCTAGGCTTTGTCCATTTTGTCCATTTGGATTGTTGATCTTTTCTCTTGGTTATACATTAGGGGGAGGAGTTGCTCATGTTATGAATTGTAACATTTCCCCCACTCTCTCATTTGCCTTTGTTTGTAGTTTTCTTATTCAGAATCTTTATTTTTTATTTTTTTTTAATTTTTTAATGTTTATTTATTTTTGAGACAGAGAGAGCATGAATGGGGGAGGGTCAGAGAGAGAGGGAGACACAGAATCTAAAGCAGGCTCCAGGCTCTGAGCTGTCAGCACAGAGCCCGACGCGGGGCTCGAACTCACAGACCGTGAGATCATGGCCTGAGCCGAAGTCGGACGCTTAACCAACTGAGCCACCCAGGCGCCCCTTATTCAGAATCTTTAAATATACTCAGATATACCCATTTTTTCCTTTTATGGCTTCTGAGTTTGGTATCTTATTTTGAGTGACATTTCACAGTTATAAAAATGCATCTGTGTTTTGGTATTTTTATAATTTCATTAACCCATTTAGAGTTTATTTTGGTTTACCTTGTGTTTTTTTCCCCCAGTGGTGACCCAGTTATCACAACACTGTTTATCAAATAATCTATAATCTATCTTTCCTGTACTGATCTGAAATTCCATCTTTGGCTTGGTTTAATTTGATCCCTGCATTACTGTATAATTCTAATAGTGTTTAGTTTATGCTATTTGTAATATAAATTTTAATGAAAATTTCTCCCTCTTTACCTCTTACTTCCAATTTAATCCTCCAATTTTTCCCTGTTTTTATTAGTATCAACTGCGATTTTTTTTCCCTTGATGATTATTAATTTTTTTTACATCACAGTTCCTCTCTTTTAAGAATCATTTTGGCATTTGCATTGTTTCACAACATTAACAGCATGTATTTTGGACTGAGTGCATATTTGATCTGGAGTGTGTGATTTCTCTGACCTTTTCTTCAATTCTCCTCCTTGTTCACCAGGCTCTAGCCATCCTACAAGCTTGTTTATATTTCCTTAACTTTTTTTTTAAGGTTTATTTTATTTTTGAGAGAAAGAGAGCACGAGCAGGGTAGGGAGAGATGCAGAATCTGAAGCATGCTCCAGGCTCTGAGCTGTCAGCACAAAGCCTGATGCAGGGCTTGAACCCATGAGCTGTGAGATCATGACCTAATCTGAAGTCAGACGCTTAACTGACTGAGCCACCCAGGTGCCCCGCAAGCTTGTTTCTATTTTAAGGGCCTTTGCATCTGCTGTTACTGTTGCCAAGAGCTTACTTTTCTCGATCTTTGCATGGTTTTGATTCCTTTTCATTACTCAGATGAGATGCCACTAGACACACAGGCCTTCCATGACCTCCTTGGCTAAAGTAACTCCCACCAACCCATTCCTGTACCCAGGTATTTAATTTTATTTTTTCCATGGGCTTATTGCTATCTAATAGGATTCTATTTTATTCATGGCTTACTTGTTTATTTCCTTTATTTTTTCACTAGAATATAAGTTTATGAAGGTAGATACCTTCTCTATTTTGCTCATAATTTTATCCCTAATGCTTAGAGCTGTGAGAAGCATGTTAGGCCACTAATATTTAGCAAATAAAGATTTGTTGAATGAATGAATTAATAAGGCCTTGTTTTTTTTTTTTTTTAAATGTTTCCTTATTCTTCTAAACTTCTTATTCAGCATGCTCTGGGCCAATCCTCCTTCTGCCTTTCTGTGTGGGGAATGGTGGTCATTGCTTCCTTCCTTTTAAGAACAGGCACAATTGTCCAAGAAGGCCAATCTGGGGTAAAAGGGCAGGAAAATCTGGGGGTAGAGGGTCCTTGGTCATAAGGGCCAGCATACTTGCAAATGGAGTGGGCCAATTCATTTATTTTGAAAACAATTTATTTTGAAAACTCAGGTTGTGGGATTGAGCCCTATGTCGGGCTCCATACTGAGCATGGAGTCTACTTAAGATTCTCTCTCTCTGTCTCTCTCTCTCTGTCTCTCTCTCTCTCTCTCGGGGCACCTGGGTGGCTCAGTCGGTTAAGCGTCCGACTTAGGCTCAGGTCATGATCTCATGGTTTGTGAGTTCGAGCCCCACTTCGGGCTCTGTGCTAATAGCCTGGAGCCTGAAGCCTGCTTTGGATTCTGTGTCTCCTTCTCTCTCTGCCTCTCCCCCACTTGTGCTCTGTCTCTGTCTATTGAAAATGAATAAATGTAAAAAAAATAAAAAAAATTAAAAAAAAAAAGATTCTCTCTCTCTCTCCTGCCCTTCTCTCCTGCTCATGTTGTCTCTTTTTCTCTCTCTCTCAAAAAAATAAAAATAAAAAAAAAAGACAGATAAAACAGACAAGCAAATTCATAATTATTTCATTTGATAATAAAAGTCTTGGAGAAAAATAAAGTAGGGTAAGGAAAAAGAAACTGAAAATGTTGGTAGGGCTACTTTATATAGGGTGTTCAGGAAAGTTCCCTCTGGATATGTAACATTTGAATTTGAAAACAAGACGGGGTGGCCTTAGTTGTAGGTTTCTGGAGAAACTTATTTTATGACACATTAATGAGCCATGATGCATGGTCTGGAAAATTCTGATAAGACTTTGTTAACTTGGCAAGGTTTGAATTTATTGTAAATGAAGCAGGGAAGCATTAGAGGATTTCAAGCAGAAAAACAACATGATCTCACTTACATTTCAAAAGAATTGATGTTCTCTGGATAATAAATAGACTTGGTGGGTGGGTAGGTTGGGGGAATGTGGACGCTGGGAGACTTGTCCATTCAGTCCTTGCTGTAACTTTATTTACTTATCACCATTATAATTCATCAAATTTCTTTTATCAGATATGCTAAAAATAGGCTAGTAATAGCCAGCTTTAAGTAGAAGTTTCAAAATGTGTGTTTTCAAATGAAACAACACAGGTAAAACCTGACAGAATTGGTGCTCAGTAAACTTCAATTTCCTATTTATCCTTCAGTCTTAATTGAATCTTCTCCTTGGCTGAACAAGGTTTATCTGGAACAGGGTCTAGTTTCTCTACAAATCTCATTTAGTTGTCCCATCTTGGTTGGCCTCAGGCAGTCTTCCTTTGATGCCACACTTATCTTCTGGGATCTCCACCTGCACAGCCAATGCTTCTGACTCAGCTGGCATCTCCATGGTAGATCAGAGCCTTCTGTCCTTCATAAATGGCTCAAGGCACATGATAACTTTGCTGTTGCTGCTGATTGCAGAGAAGCTCTTAATTGTGTACATCTTGCCCTTTAACACAAGTAGCTAATGAACAGGAAACTGCTTTTTTTTTTTTTCCAACGTTTATTTATTTTTGGGACAGAGAGAGACAGAGCATGAACGGGGGAGGGGCAGAGAGAGAGGGAGACACAGAATCGGAAACAGGCTCCAGGCTCTGAGCCATCAGCCCAGAGCCCGACGCGGGGCTCGAACTCACGGACCGCGAGATCGTGACCTGGCTGAAGTCGGACGCTTAACCGACTGCGCCACCCAGGCGCCCCTGGAAACTGCTTTTTTTAAGGAGAAATTTCCTTTGCAAAGAACAGATAGTGGAAGCTCTTTTATCCCAGACTATGCTTGTTATTTCTTGTTTCTTTCTCCTTATTGGTTTTCCCTCCTTTGTCACTCTGCTTTGTGTCCTGGGAGGCTGACCTTTATGGACTACACCAAAGGCTCCTCCCTCTCTGATTACAGGTTAGGTCTGGCAAACCGGAAACATCAGTGAGATCTGAAAATGGGAGGGAAATGGGTTTGGAGTATTTATTATTCCAGCTTCCTTTATGCTGGGCTGCCACTGGTTGGGTTTGTCCCTCTACTAAATGTCACAATTCCTGAGGACAGCCCCTTTGTTACAACTACAGGCGTACTTCAGAGATATTGTGGGTTTTGTTTCAGACCATTCCAAGAAAGTGAGTCAAATGGAGTTTTTGGTTTCCCAGTGCATATAAAAGTTACATTTACACTATATTGTAGCCTATGAAGAGTTCATTATGTCTAAAAAAGCCATGTATATACCTTAGTTAAAAAAAGTCATTATTGCTGGGATGCCTGGATGGCTCAGTCGGTTAAGCATCTGGCTATTAGTTTTGGCTCAGGTCATGATCTCATGGTCCATGAGTTCAAGCCCCACATCAGGCTCCACACTGATGGTGCAGAAACTGCTTGGGATTCTCTCTTTCCTTCCCTTTCTGCCCCTCTCCTGCTCGTGTGCACCCGCGCTCTCTCTCTCTCTCTCTCTCTCTCTCTCTCTCAAAATAAATAAATAAACTTAAAAAAACACATTTTATTGCTAATCAATGTTAGCCATCATCTAAATTTTCTAATCACAGATCCCCATAACAAATATAGTAATAATGAAAAAGTTTGAACTATTGCGAGAATTATCAACATGTGGCACAGAGATATGAAGTGAGCAGATGCTATTGGAAGAATGGCACCAAATGGTTCTGATAGACTTGTTCCACACAGGGCTGCCACAATCCTTCATGTTGTAAAAAAACCACAATATCTGCAAAGCACACTAAAGGGAGGAGCAATAAAAAGAAGTAGGTCTGTATAGCTTCTCTCTCTGTGTTCTAGTAGCTCTCTCTAACCCTTAAGACCAAGGGGTGGTAATGGCTCCTCATAGGGTCTGCTACTGGGGAGCTTCACCAGCCTTTGCAGGTTTCTCTTACCACTGTCTACTGCTTCGTAAATAGATGGTTTATTTAACTCTTCAGTTGTCCTGTTTCCTGCTAGTCTTAGATGGAAACACAGAGGTTTCTCTGCAGGAGTAGCTGAGTGGGAAAGTATAAACTTCTGTACAGGGAAATACTTAAAACTATTCAAGTATCAGAGACAATTTTATCTTAAAGCAATAGAAAAAAAGGGGACTTTTCAAATTAACCCATCAGTTTAGCCTATGGCCATCAACATACGTATACTTTGGCTTGTATGTAGTCCATTCAAAGAAGAATTGGCATGCGGGTGCCTGGTTGGCTCACTGAGTGGAGTATGCAAGTCTTGATCTAGGGGTCATGAGTTCTAGCTCCACACAGAGCTTACTAAAAACAAAGCAAAACAAAGAAGAGTTGGCAGAATTATTTTGAGGACTGAATATTTTATATTAAGCATTAAATAGCTACTTGTATACTTTCAAGACCCACAAAGACTAGGCAGAAGGACAATTTCTTTATAAAAATTTTTTCAACTGGCAAAGAAAGTAATTGGATATGAATGAATAGGAGATTTCTAGCTGTGAGACAGAGTGAATACTGGTTCAGTGTGAATCATGAATATTCAGTGAGAAAGATTGTTGGTTAGAAGTAGCGTGGCATGGTATTTTAGAGCAAAGCTCCTGGAACTGTCCTTTCTCAGTTCAAATCCTGCCTCTGCTATTTACTAGTTGGGAGGCTTTGGACAAGTTACTTAATTCTCTGTGCCTCAGTGTCCCATGTTAATGCAGGAAAAATAAGAGAACCTAACATAGTATTGTTATGAGGAATAAATGAGTTAATTTATGTAAAGCATTTACGATACTGCCTGGTGAGCAACATTTAATAATTCTGTTTATTTGTATTATCTTGAAAGTAGATGTGAGTTGCTGGGATAGGGACAGATTATTACTTTTTTACAAAAATAACCTATATTTATTGCGTTTCCCCCTAATTATCCCCCCTCATGGGATGATGCAGTGACACCCAATGGACAGGCCTATACATGGAAGTTTATGTTGTACTTAGGACAGGAACCCCCCCACAAAAAGAGCTTGGAGCTTGTATAGGAGAGGGATGGCCAAGACACTTTCCTTCCTACTGTAAACAAATTCTCCTTGGAAAGAGAGAGGGGAGGACCCTGGGTTTTTACTCTCTGGAATGTAAGTAAATGTCTCCTGGGGAAGATAAGACAAGTGTTTTTAGGTTTACAGCCCTTGGAATGTCTCTATGGCTTGGGGTCTCATCTGTCCCTAGAAGTGCAAACACATATCTCTGGGGACGTGAATTGTTATCTATTCAATAATCTTTTAGATTTCAAGGCTTTTCCTTTAACCTAAGTCCCAGTAAAATTTTTCTAGAAAGTCCTAACTGTTAGAAACATTAAAAATTTACTTCCTGACACCTGGCACATAGCACACTTATGTCAATGTCAGCTTTCAGGATCGTGTGAATGGTTAGAAGCCATGGAAGTTGTGTAGTAACTTGAGAGATTTACTCCTACTGAGAGTTGTTTGATAAGCTTATCAGCATTAATGTAGAAGTATAGAGAAAGCAGAAATGAAAGGCAAAAAAAAAAAATGTATAAAATCCAAGATCATTTCTAATCATAATAGTTACGAATGTAAGATGTCACATTTATTGAGTTAAAGCTAATCATGCTAAAAAATGATCTCACTTAGGCCTGATGGCAATATTGTAAGATTCGTACTTAATACTTGCATTTTATGGAGTATAAAGCTCATGAAGGGTAAACTCGCCCCAAAGTCATATAACTAGTAAGTGGCAGAGCTGTTCCCATTGCACGTTTATATGACTTCAGAACTCATGCTCTTTATTGATTCTGTTGGAAGCAGCATCTGTGTTTTTCAAGGTAAACTGAGTCCTCCATTTTCTCTGCTGGCCCACATCTGAGAATCAGAGAAGCTGTGGAAGACATTGCTCTTTCTCTTCTGCACTGCCTCACCCAACATCTGGATTTAGGTGATGTGCCCTAAACCCACAGCCATACATACTGACTAGGGCTTAGCTTCGGCACCCTGATTTTGGAATTAAAAGAAAGCTGACTTTGCTTTCGAATTCCGCCACTTACTAATTGTGCGACCCAAGGCAAAATGGTTCTTCTCTCTGAACTTCTGATACTTCATATATAAAATGGGGATAAAAATGCCTGTCTTGCTTTACTCACAGGATTATTTATGCGGATCAAATGGGATAATATACATGAAGGCACACTGTAGACTGCAAAGCTTTCTGGAAGAATAAAATATTATTATTTACTCACTAGCAGACCTGTATTTTGTCAGATACTGAGTTAGTTGAAGGCAATACAAAATTGAAAAAGATACTATTACTCGAGTTGCTTTTTAAAGTATCTCTAATCGTAAATCATGTATTGTAGGCAATGTTAGGCACCTATTAAATTGCCGTATCCCTACTTTTTTTTTTTCGGCTAACTTACTTAAACATTTGTCTGGAGAGGCATGTGCCTGATCCCAGCTGCTTTTCCAGCCTCCTTTGCAGGTAAAGGTCAATGAACCTCACTTGGAATCCTGGTTTGGAACAGAATTTTACTCAGATGGCCGATTAAAACTATTTTAATAACAAGTCCATTTACAGAGCTGTAGGTGGGGTTAAAGCTATTAGTAAGGCACCCAGATATCAGCTATGGTGAAAGGCTGTTACAACTCCAAGGCCTGAAAAGTCAAGAAGTGAAGTGTGTTGCCAGAGTGCAGAGACAGCTGGAGCCATGGAGGCGTGTGCCCAGAAGGCACTGTAGTTATGGGAAGATATGGCCACTGACAGAACTGCAGTGCTGAAAAGGGACAGGGGGAGGAATAAGGAAGGAATTCCCTGACCTCTCTCAAATTTCACCCTCCAATCTTTGCTCATATCACTTACTTGCCCAAACCTCATCAGGAACCAGAAAGCAAAGAAGCTCATCGTGTGACTTCATTCTGTTCAGGAAGATGTAAGAGAAAGTCTGTTGTAGTCATTTCTCGGAAAATTTGGCCTTCCTGATAAAAAGGGTCAGGCGTGGATGACAGTTTTCCCTTATTCTTCCTTTCTTTCCTTGAATGAAGACATGATGGCCAGAGGGCAGCAATCATCTTGCAGTCAGTCATGAGGCAACAGGTATGATGGTGAAGGACAATAGGCTCAGGGTAGGAGCGGAATGATAGGAGGGGACTGGGTCTCTGGTAGCATTGTTAGGCAGTTGAATAAGCTTCTGTAATCACTGCCTTCAGGCTTCTTTTGTAAATAATTTTTGAGTCTCTTTACTTTTATCTGGTCGGAGTCCTACACGATATAGTGTATAATTTTCATAGTCGGTCTGAGGAGATACAATAAAATCTGTCCTATTAAAAAACAGCCCAAAGTAGTGAGGATAAAGGATGCTCGTGATTTAGGAAGTAAAAATATGGCATCTGGGTTCGTACAGTCCCAAAACATAAAAAGTGAAGCTTGTGTTCAAAAGCACATTTTTCCCACTACAACGTTTTGGTCACACTTTTCCCACTTGTAATACCTGCTTGATAATTGCCTTTGATTGGACTGCAGGCTCTGTGCTGTTGGGACCATGCCTGTCTGCCAATTCCTGGAGCCTCATGCAGTTTGCCTAACAAAGTGTATGTTTCCCATAGCTAGCTATTGACTTAAACCCAAAGTGTCAGAGCCATTAAAGTCAAACATTGACTTTTCTCTGCTTCCCTTGACCTTTGCTGAGGTCAAGAACTTGCTATAATTTTCTCAGATTAAAAATTTTCTGAGTCACAGCTTCTCAGGCAAAATTTTATCTTGTAAGAGCTGAAACATCAGAGACTCTGATGTTTCTACCAGTCATTAATATTTGAGGATCTTCCTTTGACTGTGAGTGACTGAATAGGAACAGAAATGTACAGATAGTTCTGGGTCACAAGATCGAGCGTCTAGAGTTTGTGCTGGCTGTGTTGGAATGTCCTGCTTATTTAAAGGAATTATGCCCCTCTTCGTTTGTTTGTCCAAGCCTGTGGACAAATATCTCATATCCCAGCCACAAAGCTAAATGCAGATTTACTTAAGGAGGAGGATGAAAACTTGAACACAAGCAACATTTTACTGGAGAAGAAGGAGGGTGGGTGACCTGCTTTATTGTGAAAACATTTTATTTTTATATTGAGGTGTTATTAATAGTAGAGTTTGGTTACAGAAAAAAAACACCTAGTGCAACAGGAATGTTGGTCTAAGCATGGGGAAGAGTTGCATAAATAACTTTTATTTTTTTAATGGCTTACTTTGTTATGAAAACAACATAATCTAAATGCTATAATTTATGTTCTGTCATATGGATGCAATTACATGTGGAGTTAGAAATGATTTGGGGCGCCTGGGTGGCGCAGTCGGTTAAGCGTCCGACTTCAGCCAGGTCACGATCTCTCGGTCCGGGAGTTCGAGCCCCGCATCGGGCTCTGGGCTGATGGCTCAGAGCCTGGAGCCTGTTTCCGATTCTGTGTCTCCCTCTCTCTCTGCCCCTCCCCCGTTCATGTTCTGTCTCTCTCTGTCCCAAAAATAAATAAACGTTGAAAAAAAATTAAAAAAAAAAAAAAAAAGAAATGATTACACTAGCATTTATTGTGCTGTCTTGTGAAATACTAGAGATATAGAGATAATTAGGTACATGTTATAGCTTTTCAAATCAATAACTTGAAGAAAATGGGTCTCCATTGTAGGCTACAATTTATTTGAACTGACTGGTATAAATTTTATCTGCTCATTATATCTCAGGTTGATTTTAGGTGGGAGCAGAATTTTGAGGGAGCAAGAGTATTTTTAACATTTAGGTAATTTGATTATTGGTTAACAGTTCTCCATCATCTGGTCACAAGAAGACAGTGTCCCTTTTCATAATCTTATTTTAACTGAGCTATCCACAAAGAGAAAAACAAATTTATAATAATTTAGTAACTAAAAAAACTCTGAGTTGCTAGGAAAAGGGTTAGAGAGTATATAATTGAAGGGAACCAATTTGACTGGCAAACTACTATGAACTGTTTTCATGCTCTGCATGTTTATTTTCCAGACATTTCAGATTAGCATATTAAAGAATTGAGAATCTGTGTTGAGGCACTTTACATTGTGAAGGCACATCAAAAATAGCTTATATTCCTTCCTATACTCTTTCTCTACTTATAGTTTTAGTTTTCTACACCTGGGGTGAGTAAAAAAAATACAAATTTGCAACAGAACAATGGCATTAGTATTTGTTATCTTGGGGGGGGGGGAAGGAAAAGAAGTAACTGCAATAAAAAGGGAAGGTCTGTAAATTCCCAAGTGCCAACTGTTAGGAGCTTTGGGCTTCTCATCTGAATACAAAAGGGCAGTGTCTAAAAACTATGAAAGATGGAAAAACGTAGCATGTTCGTTTCATGAGCTGTTCTATGCTGTAGTTATTTAGAAAGTCAAGGTAATGGTTTTTCTTGACTTATACTTAATGGAGGGAAATTTAAAACCAATACCTTTATGCAGCTGATGGTGACCCGGAATACACTCCTGGCACATGCATACAAGAAAAGCACCGTGTGCGTGCTTGTGTGTGTGTGTGTGTGTGTGTGTGTGTGTGTGTGTGTGAAGGAGGTGGAGGGTGGGAAGGGGTTGTGGGTTGAATAGTTAGCTCTAATATCAATTTTACAACATCTCCTTATGACTATAATTGCTTTTATGGGGTTTATCAACTCCCACCTGGATCAGCTTAAATTTAATTTGTATTAGAATTCCAAAATTGGGTAAGGGAAACCAAATCCCTGTGGATCGTAAAAAATTGGATGCTAGGGAGGTAATATGTCTTATAAAATACAATGTGAAATGACCGCTCTGTATTTTGAGAAAAAGTGGGGTATCATGGTCCATGACCTGAAGGAACTGTACCTTCTTTCCGAGAATTTTCTTGTCATGTCAACTGCCTGAGAACTGTGGTCTTTTTCCTTGCATTAAAAAAAAAAAAATTAAAATGTTTAAAATGTTTGATTTTGGGTAATTGTAGATTTACATGTAGTTGTAAGGAATAATAGAGAGATCTTTCTTACCCTTTACCCAGTTTTCTCCCATGGTAACATCATGCAAAACTATAGTACACATCACAGTCAAGATATTGACATAGAGAGAGTCACAGAACGTTTCTGTCACCACCAGGATCCCTCATGTTGCCTTTTATAGCTACATCTACTTCCCTCCTACACTCTATCTCCTCTTTAACTTCTGATAACTACTAATCTGTTCTCTGTCTCTATAATTTTATCATTTTAAGAATGTTATATAAATGGAATCAGTATGTAACATTTTAGGATTGGCTTTTTTCCTCACCAAGTATTATTATCTGGATATTTATCCAAATTGTGGCATGTATCAAAGGTCCATGTATTTTTATTATGGAGCTGTATTCCATGATACAGATACGCCACAGTTTGTCTTATCGTTTACTCACTGATAGATAGCTGAGCTGTTTTCAGTTTTTGGCTATTATGAATAAAGTTGCTATAAACATTCATATGTAGGTTTTTGCGAGAATATAGTCTTCATTTCTCTGGGATAAATGCCTAGGAGTGCAATTGCTAGGTTGTGTAGTAATTGCACGCTTAGCTTTTCAAGAAACTGCCAATCTGCTTCCCAGAGTGGCTGTACCATTTTATATTTCTACCAGCAGTCAAGTTTCTCCACATCCTTGCTAACATTTATTTTTTGTCACTATATTTCATTTAGCCATTCTGGTAGGTATGTAGTGGTACCTCGCTGTGGTTTTCATTTGCAAGTCCCTGATTGCTAATCATGTTGAACATCTTTTTATATGCTTATTGCCATCAGTAAAAGGTCTCTTCGTATCTTTTGCCAATTTTCTTCTTGGATCGTTTATTAGTTTTTTTACTAGTGAGTTTTAAGAGTTATTTTTATGTTTTAGATATTAGTCCTTTAGATACTAGTCCTTGGGGGCACCTGGGGCTCAGTTGGTTAAGTGTCTGACTCTTGATTTTGGCTCAGGTTGTAATCTCACAGTTTGTGGGATTGAGCCCATGTCAGGCTCTGCACTGACAGCATGGAGCCTGCTTGGAATTCTCTCTTCCTCTCTCTCTCTCTGCCTCTCTCCTGCTCGTGTGCTTTCTGTCCCTCAAAATTAAATAAAATAAAAAAAATAGATACAAGTCCTTTATTGCATATGTGGTCTGCAAATAGTTTTTTTTTTTTTTTTCCTTTTAGCTTTCTTTTTTTATACAATGTGTCTGGTGTTGGTATCTGGGCAAAACTAGCTTTATAAAATGAATTGGGAAGTGTTCCTTGCTCTGCTCCTTTCTGGAAGATGTTTGATAGAATTAGTGTTAATTCTTTAAATGTTTGGTAAAATTCTCCAGTGAAGCCATCTGTCCTGGAGATTTCTTTTTTGAGACTTTTAAAATTATGAATTCAATTTCCTTGATGGTTATAAGGATATTCAGGTGATCCATTTCATACTGGGTGAGTTATGGTAATTTGTGGTTTTGTTTTGTTTGGGAATTGGTCCACTTTATCTAGGTTTTCAAATTTATGTGTATAGACCTGTTCTAGTAATCTCTATTACCCTTTTGATGTCTTCAGGGTCTTTAGTGATATACCCTTGTTGACCTAAAAAGAATTAAACCAAGGAAAGCTCAAAATTGTCAAGAAGATGAGTTTATTTGGGAATAACAGAAAAATTGTAATTCGGCAAACAAAAACTGTGGTAAGTTACAGGTGAGCCCATTGAGGGTTTGGGGTAGGTTGTATTTATGGGCAGGGAATGTAAAGAGGAGAAAGTTCAGTGAGAATCTGTGAAAATCAAAAACAAACGGAGACCAGCTTTGAAAATTCCCCAAGCAAGCAAAACTAGTCCAGTCATACAATTAAGCTTAATTTAGCTTATTTTGTGAGATCAACTTGACCTGGGTCATTTCTTGTTCATGTCTCTAGAAACCGTAAGTAAAAATTTCCCAAAAGTTGATATGAGGTAGCCCCCAGCCAACTCCCTGACATTTAAGAAAATTTCAACATTATCAGTTTTCTATAAATCAGGCATTTGTGGAAAATCATTCTCTCAGTCCTTAAGTTTTGTTTTTCAGAGAGCACATGCGTGAAATTTTCTATTTTGTATCCTCCAGTTTCATTTTAGATTGAAGTTCTTTTGCATTCCTATTTTATTCCTGATATTGGTAATATTGGTAATTTGTATCTTCTTTCTCTCTCTCTCTCTGTTTTTTTTTTTTTTTTTTTTTTTTTGGTCAGTCTTGCTAGAGGTTTGTCAATTTTATTCAATTTTTCAAAGAGCAAGCTCTTTGTTTCATTGATTTTTTTCTATTGTTTTTCTCTTTTCAATTTCCTTAATATTTGCTTTTATTTTTGTCATTTACTTCTTTCTGCTTTCTTTGGGTTTATCTTTTTCTTCTTTTTCTAGTCTCTTGAAAAGGGAAATTAGATGATTGATTTAAGACTTTTCCTCTTTTTAAATATATGCATTTCGTGCTATAAATTTCCTGCTCTGCACTGCTCTTACTGTAGACCACATATATTTGGTATGTTGTATATTCATTTTCATTCTGTTCAAAGCATTTAAAAAATTCCCTTTAAGACATCCTCTCTGACCCATGGATTACTTAGAAGTGTACTATTCAGTGTCCAAATGCATAGAGATTTTCTTAGAATTGTTATTGATTTCTAGTCTGATTCCATTGTAGTTGGAAACACACCAAATATAATTTTACTTCTTTTAAATCTGTAGAAATTTATTTATTTATTTATTTATTTATTTATTAAAAATTTTTCTTTCAGGGTGCCTGGGTGGCTCAGTTGTTGGTTAAGTGTCCGTCTTTGGCTCAGGTCATGATCTTGTGGTTTGTGAGTTTGAGCCCCATATCGGGCTCTGTGCTGACAGCTTGGAGCCTGGAGCCTGCTTGGGATTCTGTGTCTACCTCTCTTTCTGCCCCTCCCCCACTCACTGTCTTTCACTCTCTCTCTCTCTCTCTCAAAATTAAATAAACATAAAAAAATAAACAACATGACAAAATAAAATAACAGTCAAGCTTTTAGACATTTAGTGTGATAATGTAAACAAAAGGCTAAACTGGAGAAAGTGTTGGGTCCTCCCTTTTCTGTTTTACCCCATGGAATGGGGAGCCAGTTGAGGGTCAGATAGATCAACACAGATGTGGGGGGTCTGGATATAATCTTACTGTTGAGGATCGCTGAAGAAAAGGCTACTACTGTTTTAAGGATCCAAGGATCAGGAGGAAGGAGAGGGCAAAGGACTAGGAATAGAAAAGTACTCAGTCCTGAGTCTGAGTAGAGAATTGTCTTCAGGTTTCCAAAGTAAGAGGACGTCCAAATGGATGCACCTGGGCTAAGGATGCAGCTATGCATAAGAGCAAGACCAGCCAGGTGGGCCTGAATTCTTGAGTCCCTTTAATTTTTTTTTTTTTCAAACGTTTATTTATTTTTGGGACAGAGAGAGACATAGCATGAACGGGGGAGGGGCAGAGAGAGAGGGAGACACAGAATCGGAAACAGGCTCCAGGCTCTGAGCCATCAGCCCAGAGCCCGACGCGGGGCTCAAACTCACGGACCGCGAGATCGTGACCTGGCTGAAGTCGGACGCTTAACCGACTGCGCCACCCAGGCGCCCCTCTTGAGTCCCTTTAGAGTCTGCAGTGCATTGACTGTGTACCAAGTCTGGTGTGGGGAGGGAAGCTTTCCCTGCTGAGGCTTGCTAGGTAAAGCATTGTAGTTTCCTGTGATCAGGTCTGAAAAATCACAGATTTTCTCCTGGGGCCAGCATCCTCAGTGCCTTTCTAATGTTCTCTATGTAGCTTCCACAGATATCCTAAGGTGGGTGGGTGGGGGGAGTTCTCATTATCTCTGCCTGGTGGTGAAAATCCGAATTCTTCACTAGACATCCTCTGGTACCACCCCAGTGGGGAAGAGGAAGGGTGCTTCATTTCTGCTGGGCTGTGGTGAAAGTACAGATCCCCCAGGCGGTCTCCACTCACACTGCGAGCATGGAGGTTGAGCTTCTGTTGCTGGCATGGGTGGGGGGTAGGGCACAGCGTTTGCTGTTGTGTTTGGCTGGAGAAGAGCAGCTATTATCTATAACTTCTCTGTCTTGGTAGGTTGACGCTTTCCTGATTCTCTGGGTAGAAAGAGCAGACTTGCTGGGGCTTTTTAGTCTGTGCTCATTGATGTTTTCCTAGTTGCTGGCTTCTTCACTTCTAAGTCTGGAATATAGGAGGTGGAAAGAAAACCCAGGGATCTCATCAGTGTGCTATTCCTTGGTTCCTAACTTTCCTAGCCAGTCTACCTTCTTCCCTCCATCTTCTAGAGCTTTTTTTAATGTCTGTTTTAAACATCTTCAGGGTTTTTAATTGTAATTAGTGGGAGGACTCGGGAAAAGTAGTTTTCTCCGTTATTGCAAAAGTGAAAGTCCCTTTTCTTGCCTTTTTAAAATGTAAATTTGAACAAATTAATACAATACTAAAAATTGAATGGAAACACTTACGGGAAAGATGAGTATCCTTTGTCCTGCTACTGCATGTCTCCACTAAGGACCCTCATAGATAAACACTTTAATCATTTGTTTCTAATTTTTTGAGGTTCATCTTTATATAGGTAAATGATGTGCTTATTCTATTCCTTTTTTTTTTTTTTTTAATGTTTATTTATTTTTGAGAGAGACAGAGCATGAGCAGGGCAGGGACAGAGAGAGAGGGAGACATAGAATCTGAGGGAGGCTCCAGGCTCCAAGTTGTCAGCACAGAGCCTGATGTGGGGCTCCAATCCATGAATCATGAGATCATGACCTGAGCCAAGTTGGACGCTTAACTGACGGAGCCACTCAGATGATAAATTAAAGCCTAGAGATGATAAATTAAAAAGTAATAGAACTGACAACTGGAACCTGGAGCCTGCTTCAGATTCTGTGTCTCCTGCTCTCTCTGTCCCTCCCCCACTCGTGCTCTGTCTCTCTTTTTCAAAAATAAATAAACATTAAGGGCGCCTGAATGGCTCAGTCAGTTAAGCGTCAGACTGCGGCTCAGGGTATGATCTCCTGGTTCATGAGTTCAAGCCCTCGTGGGGCTCTGTGCTAATGGTTTGGAGCCTGGAGACTGGAGCCTGCTTCGGATTCTGGGTCTCCCTCTCCATCTGCCCCTCCTCCTCTCACACTCTGTCTGTCTGTCTCTCTCAAAAGTAAATAAACATTAAAACAATTAGAAAAAAATAAATAAACATTAAAAAATTAAAAAAATATATCATCTCTAAACATCATCCTACTCTAAACATCATCCTGTTATGTTATAATGTAATTTGCTTACACTCGATCTTCCTTATGTCCTGTCTTCATTTTGTTGTCCTATGTCATTTTTCCTACTTCTACAGGTCACCTATGCACTTCAAATTATACTCAGACTTCTGTTACTGCAGCTAGATGGACAGTATTTCTTGTCTTACCTCTTTGTAAGAAGAAATATTAGCCCTCTCTTCCTTTTCTTTATCATTTTTCTCCTCCACTCCATCTTACAAACTCTGACAATTACACATTTATTTTACCTTTTTCCTGGCCCATTTGAACATACATTTTATTTTAAAACAAACTCAGTGTAGTCAGTTTATATGCTACCACTCTGTATGTGTTAAGTTGTGTATCAGTCACGGTCCAGACAGGGGACAGAAATCATTCTTGCCATCTCAATAGAGAGAATTTGAAGAGTTGTTAACTAAATATAAATTTGTTAATCAGGTAGCTGAAAGGGTAAAAGGTGAGTTCTAGTTATCAAGTAGGTGACAGCTATCAGGTGGCAACTACTCATAGGACTGAGAGAACAAAGAAGGCTCTAGAATTAGAATAACTCAGAAACTCAGAGGACAGGTCCTGCAGAGCTGAAACTCAGACTTCTGCTGCTCAGCTGGTGCAGATGCCTTGAGGCGGAAGGTGTGGGTGTGCTGGGCTGGTTCTGTGAATGTTGGTAAAACTGCAAACCAGATTCAGTGACAGCCATGGGAAGGGACTGCTGTTCCCAAGGTGAAGAAGCATGAAAGGGGTGATGCTCACAGGAATGGGAAACAAACAGGAAGAAGCACATCTCTCTTCTTCCTCCTGCCTTGTAGGCTCTCTCTACTGCCTCCAAGAATCAGTTGAAAAAGCAGATGCGTGGTCTTCAAAGTCCCAGATTCAGCATTGCAAAACAGCATCCAGAGGGTGGTTTGGAGCCAACAGACAGGAACTTAATAACTGGCACTAGCTGTGCCTGGTAATCCTTTTAGTGTTGTTTGATGTAAGTTTTTGACAAAGACTCTGTTCTTTATTTTTCTTCTTTGAGTTCAACATTCTTTTAACGTATGT
Source organism: Herpailurus yagouaroundi (assembly GCF_014898765.1). Taxonomy (NCBI): domain Eukaryota; kingdom Metazoa; phylum Chordata; class Mammalia; order Carnivora; family Felidae; genus Herpailurus; species Herpailurus yagouaroundi. Next base: position 25,737,591 of record NW_024412394.1, on the reverse strand, counting down.
ATTCATTTCATCGCTTCTTGGCCTTTTGGTTAAGATCAAGTGTAAAGCATATATTCACTTCATTTGCTATGGGTACAAAATACTGAAACCACTAATTTACAAGCAGACTTAGTTCACTTGAAACCATATTCAGCTATTAGAAGTTTTTTCGAAAAAAAATCCATTTGTTAGTGGCAGTCTGAAGGGAGTAAGGAGAGATATAAAGCAGGACTGAATGACTTGAGAGAGGACAGGATTTGGTACGTCAAAAATATGTATTCATCATTTCTCATTTTGGCCCTCAATGTCATCTTGTAGGTTTCCTTGGGCCATTGACTGTTCACCTGTTCTCTAGGGAATGCTAAATTCTTCTAATATAAACATGTATTCCAGTGTTGGCAGAAGTTCTCTATCTTGGGAGCCCTTGAGACAGTGGTAATGAATCATGCTACCTCTCAGTAATTTTTTTTTAGAGAGGAGGCATGGAAGACAACTCTAGCTAAACCCTACTCTGTTTTCTTATTCTTTTTTAAAAGTTTGTTTGTTTGTTTGTTTGTTTATTGGTAGTATGACGAGGGAGGGGCAGAGAGAGAGGGAAATAGAATCCTAAGCAGGCTCTTTACTGTCAGTACAGAGCCTCAAGACGGCTTGATCCCATGAATCAAGAGATCATGACCGGAGTCAAAACCAAAAGTCAGTTGCTCAATCAACTGTGGCATCCAGGTGCCCCTTTTCTCCTCCTCCTCCTTCTTCATGTTTGTTTGTTTGTTTGTTTGTTTATTTGTTTGTTTATTTATTTTTAAGAGAGACGCAGAGAGAGAGAGCATGATCGGGGAAGGGGCAGAGACAGGGTGACAGAGAATCCCAACCAGGTTCCACACTGTCAGTGCAGAGCCCGACACAGGGCTTGAACCCACGAACTGTGAGATCATGACTAGAGCCCAAATCAAGACTTGGGTGCTCAACCGACTGAGCCACTTAGAGCCCTTTTTCTTCTTTTTTAAATTGCATCATCTTTGGAAATGGAAGAGGAAGATGAAATGTGAGATAAAAATAAAAGGACCTAGGTACATAAGCTTTCTTCTTCCCTCAGTGGCCAAGAAAATAGGAAATGAGGAAAATTTTTATCTCACCTTTTAGATCAAATAAATGGCCTCACCCCAACATACACATTCTCCATGTATCTGACGAAATTAGATGACAAAATAATAAATGCCCATGTGAACCTAAAGAAAGTTCATACAACACCACTTATCCAACATCTGTGGTAGAAAGTAAAATCCATGTGGAAAATAAAACCCTTCAACTGGGGCACCTGGGTGGCTCAGTCAGTTGAGTGTCGGACTTTGGCTCAGGTCACGGGCTCGCAGTTTGTGAGTTCAAGTCCCACATCGGACTTGCTGCTGTCAATGCAGAGCCCACTTTGGATCTTCTGTCCGCCTCCCTCTGTCCCTCCCCCACTTTCTCGTTCTCTCTCTCTCAAACATAAATTAAAAAAAAACATTCAAAAAGCTAAAAGTTAAAAAAATCCATCAGCAATTTAGAACTTCATGAAGTAATGGTATATTAGGAAGGCTCTTTTGACTTCTAGGTGCAGGAGTCACTCTAGCTATCTCAAGAAACTGGGAGATAGTTTCATGGTATATATGGCAATAAAAGGATCAAGTTCTCAGAACTTCTTGAAAGACTATAAAACTGGACGTTTCTGAACACCTCATGTGCCTCAGGTGCCAGTTTATATCCACGAACTCACTTAATCTTTCTAAAAGAGAACAAAACAAAACCAAGATAATATTATTTTCCTCATTTCCTCTAGGCTAGGGATGTTGTAACTTGACGATAGCCACCAAAGAGCACACTGCAAAAGCAGTGAAGGCTTTATGATTCCAGTGTCACTGGTCTTGATTGCCCCCCTTATACTTATTACAGCCACCAAGACTAATAATAGCCACAAGACTAGTGAATCCCCTTACCTCTAACATTTAAGATAATTGTGATCATTTAGCCGAATATGAATGGATTGTATATACATGCGTGAAAGCTACTATATATTCTTATAAGAATTACTAACTTTAAATAATAATCAGAACTCTATTCTTTTTGAGCTTATGATCTTATCTTATGAAAGCCAAATCATTACAAGTTATTAGATATGGCATTAATGTAGAAATAATTTTATGATATTTTACTTTTATTTGGAATAACTCATTTATATAAAGAAAGATAATAATTTAACAGCTCTTATGCAATACATCTTGTAGATGGAAAATGACATTTTAGTTTTGATTATGATGATTTGAGATTCTTGCTGAGAAGGTTGCCTAAGGTCACAGAACTACTAAGAGCTAGAAATATAGCACAGGAATCTCTATTTCTAGTCCAGTGATCCACTTAGTTAAAACAGGGCTCAGGCTGTTCACAAAGCAATGTTATTTGTCACAGATAAATCGGTTAAGTAAGAAGAGAGTAAAAATTAGATGTTAGGATAAACAATCATTTATGTAATAAATGCCAACCAATCTTTTATTGAACTAATTTTATAATATCATCTATCCATTTCTTAGAAAAAAGGTTTTATAGATTTAAGAGAAGTATATAACTATTCTTATTATCATTTGCCCTTCTTGAGATGCAGAAGTTGTATTCAGGGTTCATTTTGTAGAGACTCAAGGATGTCTTGCAGGATTAGATGCCAAATAATTAAAGATTAGTATTAAATTACAGATCGTTCTGCTAATGAATAACCTCTGTAATATATGTTTCTACTTTATATTTTATTAATTGGGGTGTTCAACATTGGTACTTTAATTCAGAAATTGTCTTTTTCAAAATTTATGTAACGATTTATGGGGATTATAATGCCCTCTAAAATTTTCTATTCTCACTCAGTATACCTAAACCAGGAAATAACTTTCTAATCAATACCTTTTGCTCCTAATTTGCCCTCATTTATTAAGTACCTAAAAACAATCCTCAAAAATCACTATTTTTAGTTTTTCTCTTGGCCCTTACTGTTAGGTTATAATAAAAACTCATTTTATTCTTATTTGTTTTGTTTGTTTATCTTACCTGTGTTTCTACATAAAATATTTTCTTTTGGAGTTTTTAATTGCCAAATATTCATTGAGTGCTAGATCATTTAATAATGCCTGAAAAGTATTTTAATCCAATATTGGGGACCTCATAAAGCCTTAATAAAAGATCATTTTATTATTCTTAGAACCATTATAGTACAAAAGCAGTGCAATAGAACTGTAGGTCAAAGGTTCTGTACTCAACAACAGATCCTGAAATTCAGTAATGAAGGAGAGAGATACAGCATTTAGAAAGCAGGTAACACACAAGACAAGCTATATGTCCTGGTGTGTCTTATCTCAGAGGCCCTTGCCTACTTTCCCTTTACTTTCTATCCCCTTACTTGATACCTAACTTGGAACTGAAAACTGAAAACAATGGGGAGAGTGCTGTGTCCAGGTGTTAGCACAGATCATAATTCCTCGTGCTTGGGGAAATTCTCAATCACAGACTTTAACCAAGATAATTTTGGAGATCTTTGGGGCAGTCAATATTATTCCTTAGAGAGCTAGTCAGATTTTTTGGTAAATTTCAGGAAGGAGTCCTTGGTGTCTTGAGGCCATTCAGAGATGGACTATCATTGTGCATCCTGAGAAACACTGAGGAATGCACGAGGTAATAGCTGCTTGCTAGTATATGGGGCCACTCTAAGATTTCCTTAGATCCTTTTGTGCACCCAATCCTAACAATATTTACTCAGTGCTCACTTAAGTGGCCAATACTGAACTAAATATTTGGTTAAGATATATATCATAAAGTTCTTGTCCTCGAGTGGCTTACAGTTTCAAAGGAGGGAGTTTTAAGCTGTGTTTATTGCACTTTATGGTTCACTATGGGGTTGATACAATTTTAGAAGTGTACCTGGCACATACTAGGTGCCCACTAAATTCAGCCTTGTGGGCTTATCGTTCTATGAAGGAACTTCCCTTTTATTTGCTTTATATACTTGAGATTATCTATCTATCTATCTATCTAGTCTTCTAAGAAGAATTTTGTTTGGAAAAAAAGGTCTACTGCTGAATACAGTTTAAAAAACTAATGGTCAGGGTGCCTGGGTGGCTCAGTTGGTTGAGCGTCCAACTTCAGCTGAGGTCATGATCTTGTGGTTAGTGAGTTCAAGCCCCCACATTGGGATTGCTGCTGTTTGCCTGTCGGCACAGAGCTTGCTTCAAATCTTCTGTCTCCCTCTCTCTGCCCCTACCCCTGCTTGTGCTTTCTCAAAAGTAAACATTAAAAAAAAAAAAAACCCTAATGGTCTCAGGTATCTCCTTTTCAAGGTCATATTAAATATTCACATATTCATTCCAACAAAGCTACTCAATTTTATAGTATAAATCCTACTTTTGATTAAATGGCTGCCTAGAAAAAATAAAAACATGTGACAAATATGTATTATTTACTGAGTTTTGAAATGGTCCAATTATAGATAATAGTAAAAAATAGTTATAGCCAGCAACATTATGAAACCTTGTATGTGTATATGAGCCTTTTCCAACATTATGGAGGCTGACATTTATTGCATGCTGAGTACTAATATAAATCATTTTATACATTTTATGTCACTTAATCTTTTTTGGAAAATTTGTTATTGAAGTATAGTTGACACACAGTGTTATTTTAGTTTCAGGTGTGCAATTAAGGCATTCAATCTTCATAGCCACATTATGAGGTAGGTATTTTTATTATCCTATTTTACAGATGAGGTAATACTGAAGACCAGAAATATTATTTAACATGCCCCAACTCATATAGTAAGAGAGTGGTAGAACTCACACATAAATACTCTGTTTGCCAGAACCATTAAGTACTATTATCCCCATTTTATAAGTCAGGAAATTAAGGTACAAAATATTAGAATTTTTGTCTTAGGTTATACAACTATTAACTGTCATGCTAGAATTTAAAATAAGGTCATCTGACCTCAAAGTCGGTGGATAAGAACTACCATAATATTTGGAAATAGTTCAAACTTAGCAAAAGATAAGTTGTTTGTTTCCGACAGTGATGTAAAATGAATACATGATCATGAAGTTTAGATGCATATAAAACAATCTTAAAGAGCTTGAGAAGACTGAGCAGATAACATTGGATGGCCATTAATGTTCTCTAATGAAAGATTTTATCAGTCTAGAGAGACATTTAATATCTTTTTGTCAGATATACCTACCCTAAGTATTTAATATTTTTCATATTATAAAAGATGCCTTTAAGAATTCCAGTTCCTGATTATTTGTTGCAAGTATATAGAAATGCAATAGATTCTTTGTATACTGATCATATATCCTGAAATCTTGCTAAGCTTACATATTAGTTCTAGAATATTCTTTGTAGGTCCATATATTATCTATTTCTTCTTGGGAGAGATTGGGTAAGTTGTATTTTTCAAAGAAATTGTCAATTTTGTCTAAGTTATAAAATGCATGAGTATAAATTCATTCATAGTTTATTCATTATCTATTGCTATGTAACAAATTACCACAAACTTAGTGACTTAAAAGACACATTTAATATCTCACAGTTTCTCAAGACTTGGGAGCCTGGACCTTTTGCAGGGTTCTCTGCTTAGGGTCTATGAGGCTGTAGTCAAGTTGCAGACCTGGGCTGGGTTCTCATCAGAGGCTTGGCCAGGGAATGCTTTGCATCCAAGCTTTATCAGGTTGCTGGCAGAATTTACTTCCTTGTAGTTGTAGAATCCATGGCAGCTTGTTTCTTAAAAGCCAGCAATGAAGAAAGAGACACTTCAGCAAGATAGTCGCGATCCTCTTCTGTAATCATATCTATATAATCATGCACATCCCATTGCCTTCTCTACATTCCTTTGGTTAAAAGCAAATCACATAAACTTCTTTTATGTTAGCAAAAGGGGGAAGCAAGAAGGGGTTGGAGTCAAAAGGTGACTGACATCTGTAGACATCTGAGGGTCTACATCAAAGGTTGTATAAGTTCCTTGTCTTTGGTCAGTTGATCTTTGTGTCCAGGAGTTTGGTCATGTTGTTCCTGTAAATCTTAAACATAGCATAATCATTTGTGTACACATTTCCTTATCTCCTTGGGTGAGGTAGATTTTAGGTAAAAAGTATTTTTTGCAAATCTTAGCTGTAACCTGTCTACGTGCAAGGCTAAGCAGAAGTTTCTAAGCTATAGATCACAACATCAAGGGAAATAGGAGCGATATATAGTAGCCACACTAAGTTTCTCCCTGTTACAATGTCAGCTCCCTCATTCCAGATATGGCTTTCTTTCTTTTCCTCCAATCAGTCTGGCTACAGTTTTATCAATTTTATTGATCTTCCCAATCAGCTTTGGTGTGGTGTTATAAACCTTCCTTATTGTTTTCGTTTTCTATGTAATCAATTGATGCTTTGATTTTATTATTTTCTTTTTATTCTTACTTTGGATTTCATTAGATCTTTTATTTTTCTAATTTCTTAAAATTTTTTTTTCATGTTTATTTATTTATTTATTTTGAGAGAGAGAAGATGCAAGTGGAGGAGGGGCAGAGAGAGAGAAAGAGAAAATCCCAAGCAAGCTCCATGCTGTCAGCACAGAGCCTGATGCAGGGCTCAGTCTCACAACTGTGAGATCATGACCTGAATCAAAATCAAGAGTCCAACACTTTAACTGACTAAGCCACCCAGGCGCCCCATATTTTTCTGGTGAAAGCTGACATCATTATTTTGAGACCTTTATTATTTTTTAATTTAGGCATTTAGTGCTCTAAGTTTCCCCCTAAATTCTTCTATGTCATCTCGCAGATTTGATATATAGTATATATCCTCGTAACTTTTTCTGTTTCAGAAGTAGTCTCTATTGCATCCTTAGTATTGCATCCACCTGACCTCAGCCCTACATTCCCAGGTACTTCATGACTGCCAGCCCACAAAGGCAAACAGTGTTTTAAGGTTAACATCCATTTAAAAAGACTTTTTTTTAGTGTTTATTTGATTTTAGGAGAGAGAGAGACAGAGTGCAAATGGGGGAGGAGCAGAGAGAGAGAGAGAGAGACACAGAATCCAAAGCAGGCTCTAGGCTCTGGGCTGTGAGCACAGAGCCCAATGTGAGGCTTGAACTCACAAACCATGAGATCATGACCTGAGTCAAAGTTGAACTCTTAACTGACTGACCCACCCAGCCACCCCTGGTTAACTCCATTTTGATTACCTGTATTAGTCAGCATTCTCTAAAGAAAAAAACAAATAGGACTTGTAGAGACACATACACATAGAATTAATAGAATGAATATATGTATAAATCCTAATAGTAGAACTAATAATAAATCCTAATAGAACTAATAGGACGTTTCTGTGTAAAAAATGTGTAAGATCCTATAAATCCTAAAAATCCTATAGCTAGAGAATGCAAACAACTCTGAGTGTATGATCAGGACATTGTTATAGGACAGTTTATTGAACTTACATGTGACCAGGTTGGTATAGACATTCAATTTGCATAGTCACATACTCACTGTGTGCATTTTAATTATGGCATTGGCAAATATTTATTAATATTGAATTTGTGTTTTATTTCACATACTGATAATTTTTCAGGATTGGAAGACCAATAATGCCAGTGTAATGGAATCTCCATATGAAATTCCCCAGGATACAATGTCATTCTCTAAAAGGTTACTGGAAAAATATGCATTTGCATTATAACATTTACAGAAACTACATTTGTAAGAACATGAATATGTTCATGTAGGACAGCTGACTGTATTTCATCTTACATTAAGATAGAAGGATGTCTTTTCTTGCTTAACCAGGTATCTTGGTTATTAAAGTTCCTGGATGTCCATTTTATTCACCTTTTGGTGTAGCCTCTGATATACTCCTGCTCTTTCTGCCCCTCCCCCATTCTTAGAATCCTGAAGAAGTTAACAGCTTATAAGGAAATGTTCTTGTCTCTCTGTTAACAGTGCCCCTGCCAATGGACTTGATGCCCGGGACTCCTGCCTCTGCCGAGCAGGTTTTCTCACTTTTCAGGCTTGAAGCTAAGCCCTCCTTAGAAAATCAACCCAAGCATTTTTGTCATTATTGATTTGTTTCAGAGATTTAATTTGAATGACTTTTATTTAACATTTTTCATATGCCAGGCACTCTGCAAGATGCTGTGTATTAGGAGGTAAACAAAACAAGGGTAATTTTTGGAATGAATATGAGATCTATATCTAAATTATGTAGGAATATATTAACAGAGAATTAGGTATATGTTGACAGCAGGAAATCCTGAAAATAATTAAGTAATCACAACTTTTGTGTTAGGGAATAAAACCAGCATTGTTGTTTTTAAAAATTTTTAAACTTTAGTATTATCAAAATATTATGTTTACTATTATTAAACTTTAAATAATATTATTTAATATTATCAACTTGAATATTATCTTTAATATTATAGAAAACTGGAGAGGAGACCATGCTGTCCTGTGTGTCAACAACCCAAAGTCCACTTCTGCAAGGTCTCCATGTTCATAAGCCTCATTTTGTGAAAAAAAAACCAGCCAACTCATCAGACCATCATGCTTTTTTGTCACTTAACTCCTGCTATTATGGGTCAGTTGACTTAGTTGAAAGGATTAACCTTTGAAACAATATGGAGAACTAAAGCCCTGGGCATTAGCCCATGGAGTAGCCTGTTACTAAGCTGTACTCAATAAGGGTGGTCAATATTGGGTGGTGACTAGTTCTCCTTGGAGAAAAATCTCATAGAGCAGAAGCCAAGAGACCCACTGAGTCTTCAAGAAGTCAGAGGGTGGTAAAAGCCTTATGACAGGTACCCTGAGGTGAGAGACGACAAGTGGAGAGACTATGGGCAGACAGAAATAGTAGAATCAGAGATTAAGATCAGCCCACTCTCAAGTTGGGAGAGGGTCCTCGTCAGAGGAAGCAACAGAAGCTTACTGCTGAACAGACTTCTGCAGGTATTCCTGTTGCTCTTACAAGAGCTGCTCTCAGTTCTCCAAGGATATTGTATGTCCTGAGTGAACTACAGTCCCAGCTGCCTGGCTGAGTAGTTGCTGAGATACAACTCCTTGGTCCTTCTTCCCTTGTGAATCTTTAAACCTACACCAACTAAGATAACTTGAAAATGCCATGGTTTTTGAAACCCAAATAGGATTGACCACTCAGAGCATCTATATGTTGCAAATATATCATGTAAAGCAATTAAGTCTGACAATATTTAGTAATGCTATTTGTTTAAACTGAGACTATCAAATTATTTCAAATGATCTCCAATCCAAAAAAAAAAAAAAAAAAGGAAAAGTAGTGCATATTCTCCAACTCACATTGTTATAATTCAAATAACTGAAAGCGAATTAAGAAAGTTAAGGGATATTATCTGAACTCATTCAATTCTGATTTTCAATTTGTCTGTAATATGTTCCTTACGTAACAAAAAAAATGTCCTTATGTGACATTGATGTGGCAAATTTGGCAGTGAATCATGTATCTTAAGGAGGTAACAGTTAAATCAAATTTATGGAATTTTTTTTCTTCCTTTTTTCAACTATTCTAAATAAAGGTGTTTTGTTTTGTTTTTAATTTTAGATTTTTCTGCTTCTCTTTTAAAAGAACCCACCTGCAGCAAACACACTCTGGAGCTCAATAAATAATATGTAGCAAATTCTAAAGATGCTTATTCACAAAGAAGGGGCCCAAATCCCTCAGCTTTAGAATTATTCTTTATCTTTATGCAGTTTCTGAGACCCTTAGGGTCTTTTCCCTTCCTTTTCCCACAGTCTCCCTACTTAGCATTCATTGAAGGTACCTATCCTTCAGGCAAGATTAATTTCAACGTAAAAAAACTTCTCTCTCTCTCTCTTTTTTTTTGGCTGGGTGGGGAGATGGAAAAAGGAGTTAAACTTTGAAGCATGTGTGTATCACTAATGCCCTTTATTTCCTGAGAGCTCTGACCAAAATTTTTTTATTGCCAAAAATAATTTTAAAATAATTGCACTTTGTGATCATGACAATTTATTTCTGTATGCACCACCTTTGAGTAGTCCTGTATTGAAATGATAGTACTGACACAATCTTTTCCAATTATAAAGGTAGATTCACAAAATAGTGTTGTTTATTAACTGGTTTACATACTTACTATTGAAATGCAACCATGTAGCGGTTTCACAGAACATAGTAGCAAGCAAGAGTTCTGTACACAAATAAGATTGGAGGGAATCACAAAGAATCATTGTTCAAAACATAAGCCATGCTTTCATGGAAGTTAAACCACACAGTTCATTCAAATTTTCCTATTCCTTTCTCTTCCTCTATTATATCAAATTGTATTTATTTTGCAATGGGGTCAAGGGTAGAAGCAAAAGAAGACAATGGGTTGTTTTGCTGGGATAAGCCTGGTATTTTCTAAACTGAACCTGTGTTACGTTTGCTTATTTAAAAATGAACACAGAGAAATACAAAAAGGTAAGCAATGAATCAACCAATATCCTTCCCTTTCTATCTGAAAATGTAAAATAAGATAAAGTTCCTTTGTATTCTGTTAGTAACAAATTGTAAGAGTAGTAGTAGAAAATAGAGGGGTTTTTTAAATTTTATTTTTCTTTTTTTGTGATTTTTTTTTCTTATGGATCTATTATTTATTCCAGCTCTTCTAATTACTGTGTGACTCCAGGCAATTTACTTAATCTCTATGATTCAGTTTCCCCCTTTGCAAAGTGGGGACAATAATGTTAAATGTAGTTACTCCTAAAGGTGCTTCTAGAAATTGAGTTAGATAAAGTTTAACCCTTTGCCATCCCTGCTGCCTCCTCCTCTTTCTTTTTCATTCTATTTGTATTTCATCCTTGCAGACTAAGCAAGAGTTACTACTTCCTGAGCATTGTGCTTAAATATGTGCTTCCCAAGATGACTTCTGAGTGAACATACAAGATAAGAACATCTTCTATTCTGCTTTCAACTCATTGCCATATGCTAGTCAATGATTTAATAGCTTTTTTTGTCTGTTATGACCACATTAGACTGACCATATGTTCTCTCTCATTTTCCTGAACCCGTTATTCCTGGACCATTATTTATACTACGTATATGTAACTCTAGACCTGTATTAGTTTGCAGGGGCTGCCGTAACAAATGCCACAGACTGGATAGCTTGCATCCGAAATGCAATTTCTCGCGTTTGGGAGGGTCCAGTCAGCAGTCTTGGTTTCTTCTGATATCCCTGTCCTCGGCTTGTAGGTGGCTGGCTGCTCCCTGTGTGTTCACGTGGTCTTCCTCTTGTACAGGTCTGTTTCCTAATTTCCTCTTCTTATAAGAAGGACACTAGGCACCCCTGTATGGCCTCATTTTAAGTCACTTACCACTTTAAAGACCCCATCTCCAGATACAGTCACATTCTGAGGTACTGAGCCTAGGGTTTCACCATATGAATTTTGGGAGGATGTAATTTAGCTCATAACAGAACCTTACCTTACTTACTAAGAAGCTCATATCTTAATTTTCTGACCAACTTTCCAGCTTGTGAAATATCTTAAACTTTCCCCTTACCTTTATAACTCAAGCCCCAGAAGAGTCATTTTCAAATTATACTTTGCACTCCTATTTCTAAAATGATTGATTAAAATTAATAACAATGCTGATGTTTGCGGCATATCCCCCATTAGTTGTATTTCTCTATTTTTATGCTCTAATTTTTGATACTATCTAATTTTTTTCTTTATCTGTGATAAAATATTTTCTATGAATATATTCCAGTAGTGTAGATGACCTTTAAGATCACCTCTGATTGAAAGGACTCAGTGTCCCTATTCATCTATTAATTTACCATGTTATTTATTTATTTATTAAAGTTTATTTATTTATTTTAGGAGAGAGAGAGAGAGAGAGCACACCCATGCAAGCAGGGAAGGGGCAGAGAGAGAGAGAGAGAGAGAGAGAATCCCATGCAGTGACATCATGATCTGAGCCAAAAGCCAGAGTCAGACACCCAACTGACTGATCCACCCAGGTGCTCCTTAACATACCCTTTTAAAGAATCCTAGTAGAGAAATATGAGAGCCCTTACAGAAATCACATTACCTTTCTTTCAATAGATTATAACTGACCCTTGAACAAGATGGGTTTGAACAAGATGGGTCCACTTATACATTAATGTTTTTCAATAAATGCAGTACAATACTGTGAATGTATTTTCTCTTCTTTGTGATTTTCTTTTTTTTCCCTTGTGATTTTCTTAATAACATTTTTTCTAGCTTACTTTATGTAATACAGTATATAATACATATTCCTTGCAAAATATGTGTCAATTGACTATATTATCGATAAAGCTTTCTGTCAACAATAGGCCATTAGTAGTTAAGTTTTGGGGGAGTCGGAAGCTATACACGCATTTTTGATTGCATTGGGGGTTGACACTCCTAAACCTCATGTTATTCAAGGGTCAACTGTACTCTCTCTCTTTCTTTCTTTTCTTTTCTTTTTTTTTTCAACTGTACTCTCTTTAAATACTTTTTGAGTCATGGAAAGGAATTGGGATTCTTTTTCTGAACTTCAGGGCTGTGTTTATAGTCAAGGTATCATACAGCATCAAAACCCTTAAAATTGAATTATTAGGTGTACAGAATTTTTTTTCAATAGAAGCTCCTTATGTTTTTTTTTTTTTTTTAACTTTATTTATTTATTTTGAGAAAGAGAAAGAGCATGGGGGTGGGGCAGAGAGAGGAAGAGCAGAATTCCAAGCAGGCTCCATTACTGTCAGTGCAGAGCCTGACATGGGGCTCGAACTTACCAACTGTGAGAGCATGACCTGAGATGAGATCAAGAGTCGGGCGTTCAATCTACTGGGACACCCAGGCACCGCAGGTATACAGAATTTTTAAGAATGACATTTAGGCTAACTGGTTATGATTAGAAACAGAGGAATCAGTATCTTGTGGAAAGTGGACGCAAAAATCAGAAAATGGGTTTGGAAATATGTAAAGATGTTGCCAAAGTAGAGTCAAGAAAGAAGATGAGGGGGCGCCTGGGTGGCGCAGTCGGTTAAGCGTCCGACTTCAGCCAGGTCACGATCTCGCGGTCCGTGAGTTCAAGCCCGGCGTCGGGCTCTGGGCTGGTGGCTCAGAGCCTGGAGCCTGTTTCCGATTCTGTGTCTCCCTCTCTCTCTGCCCTTCCCCTGTTCATGTTCTGTCTCTCTCTGTCCCAAAAATAAAATAAACGTTGAAAAAAAAATTAAAAAAAAAAAAAAAGAAAGAAGATGAGGAGAGTTAGTCAAAACATACAAATAAAAGCAAAATACAAAACCTTCTGGAAGTCACTGGTTTTCATTCCCAATGCCTAGCTTAGAGTAAATTTGTTTGCCACCTAAGCTACATAAAGGAAAAAGTTTACCTATGATATATCTTTGCCCACTTAATTTTGGCTTATAGATTAAGCTGCATGTGTCCAATCTTCCCATATTTACAAGGAATCTGTCATAGAGGCTTTTTAAGATTCTGTCAAACTGCCAACTAAGGAAGTAGGAGTCTATAATTCCAACATGTCTTTTAATAATTCCTTAAACCTCTGGCTATTTGTAAAATTGATTAGAAATTTTATGTATCTCTATAATTTCACCTTTTCATTCTTTCACAAGTGTTGAGTGAATGCTATCTGGTCACAACATATGAACATCTTATTCATTCATTCATTCACTCATTCATAGAATAATGGAGATAATAAAGTATTTAGTAGTTAAGAGAGAAGCTGGTGTATGGAATAAGGTCTTCATGGAAAACCAGTGATAGAAATGAGGTAAAGAGAGTTTGAAAGAGTGACTCAAGACATAGTTTATGCAAATCTTGACTTTTAGCACAGGTAGGATATTGTGCCCAAGTGAGTTATTTACCCTCTTAGAACTTTATTTATTTGTAAAGTGGGGACGGTAAAGTCAACTATTTCAGAGATTTGGAGGATTAAATAAGGCAATTTAGGTGAGAGGAATTATAAACCATGAAGTACCATACAGGTATTAGAAGCTATGTTAATGCATAATCACAATGCTTATTCAGTTCTTTTGACTTGTCTGGGCCCAGCACAGTTTGAGAGAAGAGCTTAGTTCAGTAGAGATTTAGCAGAATTAATATAATCTGTGATATGCCTCATTTTTATTCATGAGGACATAATTTGCACTGCAATCATCAGATAGTGTGGGATATCTGGATTAAAAAAAAAGCCTTGTTCAAATGTTTATCTCTAAGTTTTAGTCTAATCTCTTCTGGTGGGTACTTATCCCTGGTGAATATGTACTTGTCACTCTGGGTACATGCACGTGTACGTGTGTGTGTGTTAAGCAAGGTATATGTTCCTTTTTTTCTGGGTATGAACCTAGGAGTTGGTTGATTCTTCTCCTGCGTTCTGGAGAAGGAGTTTAAAAAAAAAAATCTCTCCTTTTTTTAATTAAAAAAATTTTTTTAAATTTGAGTATAGCTGACACAGTGTTACATTAGTTTCAGGTATACACCAATGATTCAAGTTTTCTATATGGTCTTATGCTCACTACAAGTGTAGGTACCACCTGTCCCCATACAGCACTATTGCAATATCATTGACTATGTTTCCAATGATGTGCCTTTTATGTCCATGACTTCTTCATTCCATAACTGGAAGCATTTATCTCCTGTTCCCTTTTACCCATGTTGCCCATTCCTTACCTCCACCTTTCTGGCAACCATCAGTTTATTCTCTGTATTTGTAAGTCTGATTCTGCAAAGAAATCCATCTTTTTAAAGATACTTAAAATTTTAATTCTAAAGCAAACAAAAGCGGGAAAAGTTAAGCAGTCGTTCAAACTTGAAATACATATGCTTGTAACTTTCATTGATTAGAATGTGGGTCTTACACTAACGCATGAAGATCATTGACTCAAACAATCTCTTCTGTTTGTTCAAGGCTAATGATGGTAATGATGTTGATTTTTGCCCACCCTGGCACTGTACAAACCTAACAGTATATGACTATTGTAATTCCTATATATAATTGTATGCTCTAGAGTTATATCTTGGTTTGGGTCCCAGGAAGCAGAACTTGAGACAAAGACTTGTTTTCAAACACTTCATTGAGGAATATGAACCCAAGGACCAAAGATGAATGATAGACGGAGCAAAGCAGGAAATGAGAGGGTTGCAAAATGAGAATCTATTGTCAAGTAGATGTCTCCACAGACAACTAGCTGCCCAATTATTTCAGTCATGTGAAATATGTCCTATTTGACCTGCTGTTGGTCAAATAATTGGCCTTGCCTTTCTGGATAGCACATGCATAGATGCAAAGCATGCTTCTGTTGCATCCCACACAGTGGCATCAGTGGAGAACACCTGGGCAGAAGGCAAGAAGTTTCTGGGACTGGACTGAGGCAAGGCACTCTCAAGGGGCACATGCCCTGAAGCGTTTGAAGGCATGTGCACTGATTGCTTCACCCATGGACGGAATAAAAGAGAGGTGACTTGAGGAGAATCTGAAAGGGTGCATAAGACATATCCAATACACTGCGTATGTGTGTGTGTGCATGTGTGCATACGTGCAAATAATTTTGGATAACTGAAGTTTTTTTTAATATCAAAAGTTACATGCTCTTCTGACTGAGCCAGCCAGATTTCCCTTGCATAACTAAAGTTTTATTATTTCTGGTGAGTAGAGTGAAGAGATATCGTACATGCATGTATTTAGAAATATGAAGCTCTCCACAATGTGGATGGCCTTCTATGTATTTTAAAGTGCTTATCTATCTAATTTAATATATTTTGCAGAAGAAATAAAATAGTCATGGGTCTCATTTTATGCTTTCCATTTCTTCTTGAAAATTAAGAGAAATAGTAATAATTGAAAAAAAGAGTGTCATTTGGGGAATTGCCCTTATTTTTAAGTTATCAGACAATTTAACATATGTGCTGGTAGGTCCACCATGAGAGCAAAAATATGATGTAATATTTAAAAGCTGTCATGTAGTGAGAGAAAAACATCTTTTTTGGAATTGAAGAGGCAATATTATCCCTTAGTGACTCTTTGTTAACATTCGATTAATGGCAGAGAGATATATTTCTGTTTCCCTAGATGACACTTATGCTTTCAGGTATAATGACATATTCTGGGGGCAATGTCTGAGGTCCACTGCTTGCTTGTCTAGGTTTGGACAAGATGGACTAAAATGCAGTCACCTACATTTTAATATGATTTCTTACTGTAATTAAAGTTATCATGGCTATATATTGACATAACGTAAAATTTTTCCAGGTGAATGGGTTGCTTCGCAAATCCATGGTGATGGGATAACCTGTAGTAACCTTTGTTTTTTAGCCACAACAATTTCAAATATCATCAAAAGTTGTACTGAAAAACCTTCCCACTGGGCGAATTTCCTGAGAAAAAGCTGGTTTGTTTGATATTACTTATCTGGAGAAGTTATTTCCCAGATGAGTGGGGTCTAGAGAAGAGAGCAAAGTTTGTCTTTGTATAAACGTCTTCTTTCAGTGCCAAGGTCAAATACCTATCGGTGTAATTTAAGGGTAGTGGTTACATTTTGAACAGAGGAGAGTATTTTCCTAGCCAGAACAGTATAGTGTGTTGTGACCACCTACTTACTAGCAGAAACTCTGATCCAAACTATTTCCCTAGGACACTGGCACACAGATTACCAGTGAGTTTAAACTGATGCACATCTACCTATTATTTTCCATTAGAAACTTTTTTCTTAAGTTGCAAATAATCTCCATCCATTTTACCCTCTCATACAACTGTATGGCATATTTCCATCTGCTGCAGTTACTAAAGGGCACACATTTAAAGAAGGCCAACTTACTTGCTTTATTATAATTAGTACATGCATTTTAAATGATAGAAGTGATCTTACAGAAACTTTAGGAAATAGAAAAAAGACTTAATCATCTATGAACGTGCAACACTGATAAAATCCCTGTCACCCTTTTGGGTGTTTCCTTCCAGGAATTTTCCTGATATACAGTTTACATGGAGTGATTGAAAGCATATTGTTCACATATTTGTTAACTCTTCTCTTTTCCACCTAAGGAAATGTGTACCTGCTCTGCTGGTGTGAGTGAAATATGTTATTTTCTAAAGAGAATATTGATAACATGTAACAGAAGACTTAATATGTTCATACTTTTTGGTTTAGCACTACCATGCCTAGAAAAATTTTGAAGGAGACCAAAGATGTTATCATCTTCATACAAGAATATTTGCCAGTGTCTTATAATACTGACATTTGAACATTAACATAGTGGTCCAAAAATACAAGATTTGTTAAATAAATTGAGAGATGACTTTTACCTATTAAAATTATGCTGTTGAAGTGAGTATATTGATTAGGGAAAATGTTTATGTTCTATAGCTAAGGGAAGATTCAGGCTAAAAACCCAGTATATTCTATACCATTCCATTAAAAAATATAAATATGCATATATATGTATACACACATACACACACACACATAAATATATATGCACACACACAGATATAACTATAAAGAGAGACAATGAAAAGTTAATAGTGATTGCCTCTGGTTGATGAGATTATCATTAAAACAATTTGGGTTCAGTTGCAGGTGACAAAAGATTTTCTAGAAAGGAAATTATTCAGAAAATTATGTGCTTACAAAATCATTGGAAGAGCTAGAGAAGCAGGTTCTTGACTGAGCTTCCAGAAATGAGTCCTAGACTTGCCAAGTTGGCCACTTTCTCTGTTGTGATCTGGAAGCTGCTGCCATGATCATTGGCTCCAGGACTAGGTAAACTCAGCTGAGAGCTGCACCAGCAAAATGGTGTAGCCACTAAGCCAGGGAACAGACACTGCTATCTCTCTTACCACTGTGGCAGAAAAATATTGCCAGCAGGACTGTGCTTGACAGCAAGATGTGGAAGTGTAGACACAACCTTTTTCCATCTTCCCAAGCTGTGTGGGTATATCTGCTTGGTGGAAGGTAAGGCATACAGGGACACCAAGCTCCATGAATATTAGTCTTCAGCTCTTCATCATACCAAATGCCACAGGGGATTGGAATCAAATTGTGAACCGATATACCATAGTAGACCTAAAAACTGATTTCAACTTCATCCTTTCTGATTTGATGTTTTCTAAGGTTTTCAGCATTGGGCATATATTTGTGATTGGAAATAAATAATAAAATTTTATGTTAAGAAGTTTCACTGTTAGTGCACAGTTTTAATACCCATCACATTTTTGTTTGTTTGTTTGTTTGTTTGTTTTAGGTAGGTTTCGCCCCCAGTGCCAAGCCCAATCCAGGGCCTGAACTCACAGACCTGAGATAAAGACCTGAGCTGAGATCACATCAGACACTTAACCAACTGAGCCACCCAACACACCCCAGTAACTATCACTTCAAAAATTTTTTTTCAATGTTTATTTATTTTTGAGAGACAGAGGGACAGAGTTGTGAGCAGGAGAGGGCAGAGAGAGGGGGAGACACAGAATTTGAAGCAGACTCCAGGCTCTGAGCTGTTAGTACAGAGCCCGATGTGGGGCTCAAACTCACGAACTATGAGATCATGACCTGAGCCGAAGTCCGATGCTTAACCGAGTGAGCCACCCAGGTGTCCCCCAATAACAATCACTTTTAATAGCTACTTGCTTGGTTCTCAACTGAAAAAAGAAATTCCCATGCTTTCCTTCTGCAGAGTGAGGTCCAATTCTATATAGTTTCTGTGTTGACATAAAGTTACTGAAAGTATTCAAACCTGTATGAAATGCAAAGCAAAAAACAGACTCATAGAAGACAAAAACTTGTGACATGTAGAATGAGGATAAAGGGCACACATGTATTTAGGGGAAAAAAGCAAACGACTGTTTTTCATCTTGATGCAACAGTGACACAATTCTACCTTGTTGGCCAACTTACAACATGACAAATAAAAATGCTTCCTCATAACTTTCCTATGAAGACTAAAAAAAAATGTATCTAGAAAGTGGATCCTTTTGAGTCAATCATGTAAGATTCTGTCAAACAGGGCAGATTTAGGTTGGAAATGCTTGTGGCGTCTCTACCAAGAGAGACCAGCTTGAACATATAAATAGTTTTGTGCTCTAGGGAGGAATGTTATTTCTTTCCTTGTGATATACATCTGCAGACTCATCTATATCCAGAATACCAATTCTTTTTTATTTTATTGCCTTCTATTCTGTATTTTTGAGATGTCTGCTGGGTGCCAACCAATGTGCAATGTGACACAGAAATTCAACAGTAGGATTCGGGTCTCTGGTTCTTGGAAAACTTTTTTTTTAGAACAATGAATTGAGATACCCACATTTAAATAATGTGAAAAACTGCAAAATACTAAAATTTATAGTTGGTCTTTAGATAGAAAATAATTTCATGGTGGATTGCTCCTTCATTTTTATTTCATCTTCCAAACCTGGCAAATTAAAAAAAAAAAAAAAAAATACAGCTCCATGAGTCTTACTCTGAGAATCTGATTCAGTGAAATGAGTATGTGACTAAGGAGTTTGTATTTTTAAAAAGCTTTTGTGGAGTTTTGCTAATCATCTAGATATTGACCACTGGACAACAGGACGCAAATGAGACCTGATGTCATCTGCTTTGACACACCTGCATCACACAAATCTCTTAATATCAGTCATTGAGAAAAACTGCAGAGGCAATTTTATTGGTAATATAGATAAAGAAAGAAATGACATCAACTGCCCATGGGTTTTCTCTCCTATTTTTCCTCCCATATGCAAATATTCACCCCCAAAGGGGCTGTGACCAACTCTGAATGCTATGCAAAAGCCCTTCTTTCATTGTGATCTGATGGCACTGGATGTCTACTGAGGCTTGTGTCTAGAGGGAAGGAATGGACTTTTCAATCACGGTAGTTGCTCCTCATGTTCAGAGCTCAGGACTCATGGTGCCTCCTTTATTTACTTCTATTTACCAAAGCATATCCGTGTGTGATCGGTCCATCTTCCCCAGGACTGCTGCATCGTAAGTAGGGGCTCAGTTTTTATTGAGGCATTCATTGTATGCAGCACTCGAAGAAGCACATGTCTTGTTTTGTTTTTTTAATTTTTAAAAAAATGTTAAATGTTTATTTATTTTTGAAAGAGAGAGAGAGAGAGAGTGGGGGAGGGGTAGTGAGAGAGGGAAACACAGAATCAGAAGCAGGCTCCAGGCTTCGAGCTGTCAGCACAGAGCCCAGTGCAGGGCTCAAACCCATGAACCATGAGGTCATGCCCTGAGCCAAAGTCGGATGCTCAACCGACTGAGCCACCCAGGTGCCCCGAAGCACATGGTTTTAATTGAGGGATGGAGGGGGCAATCAATCTTTCTCCTGTTTACCTTCACCATTTCTCATTCTCTAGCAGCATTACTTCCATGGCTTCTACTCTGAACAACACCTATCCCATTGGAGGTGAGCAGGCCAATGGGGCAAACCCCCAGCAGTGTTACAAAAAGAGATAAGAATCTGATCCTTTAATCATCTTAAAATTGTCCACTGGCTCCTCCTTTCCCTCAGAATGAAGCACAAACTACTTTAACATGGCCTACAAAGGCCATCCATATCATGTCTACACGGACAGACAGCAATACACATTAAATATTCCACCTGCTCCCCTACATCTCTATTTCCTTGCAGTCACTGGGGCAGGAGACATGTAACCAGTGCTAGCCAATGAGCCATGGGTGTATGTGATGTGTGTCTCTTCTAGGCTGAAATATATAAAAGACACTCATATGTCTCCTTCCCTGTTGGGGTGACGAAGAAAGACAGATATTCCTAGTCCTGCAGCCACATGATGACGTGTCCATCATCCTCGATCCATCCCTAAGTGACTGTGTGCACTGGACCACACCACTCCCAGCCTGCCTCCAACTTACACTGCATACATATCTCTCATGAGGCCTGACTACCATTGTGTCAAATCACTGATATTTTGGTATTTATTTGTTACTTGAGTGTAACCTGGATAATCCAGGCTAATCCACATATCTTGCCTACCCTTCTCATTTCATTTTTTGCTATCTTTCTTATACTGATAGCTGCAGCCAGACTGAATTTCAAGTTCCCTGAACCTGCCTACCTCTGAAATGTTCCATTTCTAGGTTGCTTTTCCAGTTCTTCCTCATTTGTCTAAATTTTCATCCTCTTTTTCTCAATCAGGACATCACCTCCTGCAGGAAACTTTTTTTGATCTTTCAAGTCTGCATTAGATGCCCTTTCTATAGCAACTTACATTTCCTTTCTGCTTATCACACCATGAAGTAATTCCTTACTTATTCTTTTTTTTTTTTCTTTGAGAGAGAGGCCTCAAGTGAGCAATGTGCAGAGAGAAAGAGAGAATCCCATGACGGGCAGAGAGAGTGAAACAGAGAGGGAGAGAGAGAAGTGGGGCTCACCCAAATCAGGGCTTGTGTTTTACCTAACGTGGGGCTCAAGCTCACATCAAGTGGGCCTGGAGCTCGCCTGATGTGGGGCTCAAATTCATGAACCATGAGATCATGACCTGGGCCAAAGTCAGGTGTTTAATGACTGGGCCACACAGGCAGCCATTGCTTAGTTATTCTTATGTTCCATATCTAACCATATATTTCTTGACCTTTATTATATTCCCAACAGGAAGAATAGTTCTGGCCACATGGTGAGTTCTCAATAAATATTTGTTGAATGAATGATTGCATGAACAAACGCACCCAGGCTGAGTTCAGAGAGCTAGGGCAAAAAGCAGAGTGAGGGAGGCAGCTTAGCAGCAATCTTAAGACTGCTGAACACTTGCCTTCGGGGCACACAGATGATGGTTACCCATCTCTGCCCTACTGCCTGCTTGATTGCTGGGACTATTGCATCCATCCTGACGCTGCTCTCTCCCTGTTGGCTTGCCATAGTTTATCAAAGATCTGCTAGTGTCTATTGCCAAAGATTAAAAAAAAATCCAACTGGCTCCTGAATACCAAGTGGCAAATGTTTACTATAAGCCAGATGAAGACAGGCTGTTCCCTTAGCAGTATTTAGCTTCTATGTGAGAGGAAAATTAGTCTAAAATTTGATTGCTGTAATGTCAAAGAGGATCATGCATATGTGTCTGCTTCGTTTTGAAGTAGCCCTTGCAATCCCAGTAATTTTGTTAAAATGGAAGCAGTCTATCCCAGATTAGAAAAGCTGAAGGCAGGCACCCTACATAGTATGTTTTTCTTTTGTTTCTGTTTTCTTCTGGGTTTGGCAACAGGAACACTTCTTTCTGCTGCGTGATGTTAGGGTAAAAATAATGGCCATTTGTGAATGTATACCATTGTTAATATGCACCCTGTATGTTTTAATGAAAGTTATTCACTGAGAAATCTTATTCCAGCTAGCAAACTGATTCAAACGTGGAGAGTGGATGACCTGATGCCAATAAAATACCAATCTCCCACTTTCCTCTTCATTTTAAGCCTATTTGCTAATTTTCCTTTCTCATATTTACAACTCTACTGGGCTCAAGTAAAAGGCAGTCAGATAATTAGAAAAGAAATTAAAGGGAAATGCGATGGATGAATGTTTTTTAGAAGCTCAGAAAAGGCTGAGTGTATCCTTTGCCATTTGCTTGGGTCTATTAGGGAGTTATAGTGTAGAATATTGAATCCAAGCATTGTGATTTTTCTAGATGTCGGCATTAGTAGCCAGAGGGCTTGCTCTTCATCAAGACAATCTTCACCCTTCATAAACTTGGGCCTGAATAAATAGAAAGTATTGATTAAGAGAAGTGAGGATGGGGAATATTTTTGATGTTTCTTCGGTTTCAAATAGTACTCTTGGGTGTTTGTTATTTGCATTGCTGTCTGCTGAGAGCCCCAAGGGTGTCTCTCAGAAATGCTCTGTGGTCTGTCTTTAGTAGTAAGCCCTTTGGGTAAGTAAAACAGAAAGAGAAAGCTTCTTCCCTGCCTTTGAGAAGTATATCAATGGTCAGAGAGACAATACACAGAAAATTCAAGCATAATTAGAAAGCAGCAAGGGAATATGGGCCAGATAAACTGGTACAAAGTAGAGTCTGTGGAATAAGGAATCATACATTGTGGGGAGAGAACATGGGATCTGGACTGCTTGGGTTCAAATCCCTTCAGTGCTATTTATATTTAATGTGTGACTTTAGGGAAGTCACTTAACCTCTGGGCAAAATAAGGACACAATGTTCACCTCATTTGGTTCTCAAGATGAAGTGAGACATAACAGAGGACTCTTATTCACAGTATCTCTTTTGCATGATAAATGTAACAGGAGTAGTAGCATAATCAGAGACTTTCAGTCACAAAATTGCCTCATCATCTGTATGAGTTATGTACACATAATTCCTAAAGTCAACAACTCAAGGAAGATGCAGGTTGGAGAGGATCCTCCAGACATCAATGACCGTAAGCATAGATTAAAGGGCTTCATCCTGAAAATGAAGACATTTGGGAATACTGTATTTATTCGGCAAAGGAAAGACTAAGGGGAAGATGTGTTTGGTGCTGTAAAAATATGAACTAGGAATAAGCAGTACTTTAACCACACTACTCTCAGGGCCTCTACTTTTCTCCTACCACTACCACCCTGGACACGAGAAATTACCTTGCCCAATTATAAGGCTTAATAAGGCCAAGTGTCATTAGCATTGTCTCAGCAATCCAAATAATTCCATATTTGGCTAATATGTCTTTAGACTCACAAAACATGTATTGTTTTGGGTGCTGGTTCTCACTTATAGGTGCATGTAGGAAAAAAATGTTGGTGACTACTTTGGCAGCTGCAGTGAACAGAGAACAATTACTTCCTTCTCTTCTTGGCTCTTTTGAGTTCTCAGGAGGTACAGCAGCAAAATCAACACCAGATGGCTCTAAAGAAGATTGTATTGATTTTTCATCTATGTCCTATTTCTAAAAAAGAAGTTAAGGTAGCTCAAAGTCTCAAATCATTTGCAGAGCAGAAACTTCTTATTATTCTGATGTAAGTCTCCCTAGAGGAAAATGTCATTTTCATTGATTTACAAAGCAAATCTTGTGGTCCAGTGGTTTAGAGATGTTTAGTTCTTGCATGATGAAGTCCTATGAGTTTAATTGCTGTGGCAGGGACACACCTTAGTCCTGTTGCAAAGCACCTAGAAAATAGAAATTATTAGGAGAAAAGCATCCAAAATATGTTCTAGATTATGCTCTAAGTTCTTAGAAAAATCTTAGATAAAGATATGCCCACCAATAGTTAACAACGTGCATCATAGAAAGGGAACAACAGGTTGACAAGGATGAGGACAACCAACAAGGAGAAGTTTGCTTGGCTTTCCACTCTGACAGAGCCAGTCTATTTGCCTCACGTTTTCTTTCTGACATATGCACAAGAGCTATGTATGATAAAAATCTATGTCTCACAAGTAGGGGCAGCTATATTATTTGCAGGGCCCAATGCGAAATGGAAATGTGGGCTTCTTGTTCAAAAAGCAAGAAAAACAGGGGCACCTGGGTGGCTCAGTCAGTTAAGCATCCGACTTCAGCTCAGGTCATGATCTCATGGTTTGTGAGTCCAAGCCCCACGATGGGCTCTGTGCTGACAGCTTGGAACCTGGAACCTGCTTTGGATTCTGTGTCTTCCTCTCTCTCTGCCCTCCCCTGTTGTACTTTTTCTCTCTTAAAAAATAAATGAACATTAAAAAAAGTTAAAAAGAAAAAGCAAGGAAAACACTTTTTCTTCTTTTCCAAGGTTTCTCTCTCTACCTGTCAAAGCTATTCGGAAACTTGCTCCCCCTGGCATGGAGTTACTTGCAGGGCAAGTGTAGACCCTCAGAGGAGCTCAGGGCCCTGCTCTGTGACTTGGCAGGCAAGGCATTTACATCTGAATCCAAGCCATTCCCAGGCTCAGGTGCGGGTGGGAGGCCACAGTGGTTGCTCATGGGTGAGGAGAGCATCCTTGAGAACTCTTCCTGGAGAGATGGGTAGGTAGGGCCCTATGTGATCCCACCACCAAGCCTCTAGTGGCTACTCTGTTGTCCCATAAGACTTCACTTTCCGAAGTCAAAATCAAAGACAAAATTATCAAAAGTTTCAAGACAGTGACCACAAAGCAATAAAATTACAAACAAAAGGCCCATCTGAGTGTGGGACCCCTGGAGACTCTACTGGTCACATGGCCTAGTCACAAGTCTTTCTGAGGCAGGTTTTGTTATCTTTATTTGGTAGATAAAGAAGTTAAACTCTGAATGTTCACACCTGCTAAACGACAGAATTGGGCATTAAACCCAGGTTGGTTTGACTTCTATGCCTGTGCCTGGGACACCATGCAAGTAAACCTTGTTGTTACTCTCTTCTGGGATCTACCTTAGGGCACTCACAGCAGTTTAAGTTTAAGAAATTGCAATGCAATTTCTTACTTGAGGGAATGTCACAAACAGTTCAAATATCTTTATCATAAACTGAAATTATTGTATTTCCACTATCATAAATGATAATGCCTATAAATCTCCCTGTTGTAAATACCTCGAAGAGAAATGTGGCCTTTGCCTCTTTTTCTTGACCCTTTTTGAAGACCCTGTTCCTATTAGTACAGTGTGCTTCTGGGAACAATTTTGTAAACTCGATGTACAAGTCTAACAATTTCCTTGGTCATTTCCCAGAGAATAGTTCTTTACTGCATTGACTCTACCTGCACATTAGAATCGCCTTGGAAGCGTAAGAAAACACTTGGTCCTACCCTTCACTATTTAACGTTTATTTATTTTTTTGGGACAGAGAGAGACAGAGCATGAACGGGGGAGGGGCAGAGAGAGGGAGACACAGAATCAGAAACAGGCTCCAGGCTCTGAGCCATCAGCCCAGAGCCCGACGTGGGGCTCGAACTCACGGACCGCGAGATCCTGACCTGGCCGAAGTCAGACGCTTAACCAACTGCGCCACCCAGGCGCCCCTACCCTTCACTATTTAAAACAGAACGTCTAGGGGTGAGGATTAGGCATCCGTGCTTGCAAATCTTCCCAGGTGATTCTAGTTTGCAAATAGGGTCAAGAATCCACTGCTCTGCTTATAACCCTAAGCAGCCTGATGTGAACTACATTCTTTTAGTCTGCGAGTCTTTTCATTATCAGAATAAATTTCAAGTCACCTAGCATCATTTCCACTTCTTACGTAACATAGATCTATCTACATATGAATATGGCCAAGCTAATGCCAAATTGTTTCTCCCATATGTACTTACTAATTGTAATGGACCTCTATTTACATTTTAAGAAGCAGCACGTATGTGTGCAAGTCACACGACTTATTCCATCTACAGATCATGCTGGATGTTTGGTGAAATTACTGGTGGAACGCCTTGAGCCAACCTCTCCAAGTTTTATCTGTGTATGAATTCGTTCAGTATAAAATAGTGTACTTGAGCTGAGCTTCCGTTCCTTATTGAGATTTAAAGACACATCCTTGCCTTTTATGAAGACAAATATGAGCAACACCAAATTGAGGGAATGTCTTTGAATTTCCCACAACTATAATTAAAGATAGTGCTCTGTGTTAATTCAGATGTAGCCCACCTGGGACAAGCTGTCAACACTCCCTTAGCACAAATAGAGGGGCTGCTAATTGTGACTTTAAATGATCATTCTTCTTTTTTTTTTTTTAATTTTTTTTCAACGTTTTTATTTATTTTGGGGACAGAGAGAGACAGAGCATGAACGGGGGAGGGGCAGAGAGAGAGGGAGACACAGAATCGGAAACAGGCTCCAGGCTCCGAGCCATCAGCCCAGAGCCTGACGCGGGGCTCGAACTCACGGACCGCGAGATCGTGACCTGGCTGAAGTCGGACGCTTAACCGACTGCGCCACCCAGGCGCCCCAAAATGATCATTCTTCAAACATTCATTTTGCAGTTATTCTGTGCAAGGCATGCTTCTCACTCTAGAGGACACTGTAGTAAATAAAAAAGATACAAATTTCTGCTTTTATGAATTTTACATTCCAACAGTAGGAAACAGACAATAAACAAAATAAATGAGTTAAAAAAAAAAAAAAAGAGGTGACGCTATGAGATTTGGAGAAAAATAATGCAAAGAAAGGGAATAAGGACACTGAGGTGGGAACATGGTGCCCATGAGAAGGTGACATTTTCATAAATATTTGAAGGAGCGGAAGCAGCCAGCCAAGAATGTATCTGGAGAACAGCAAGTGTAGTGCCTGGTGTTTTCCAGGAAAAGCAGCAGTACTGCATTGTTGGAGTAGAGGGAGTGAGGGCCAGAGAAATTCTAGTAGATGGTGAAGTTGGAGGTTTTGTGAATGTTGTTGAAGGTGTTGACACACAAGTTGGTGCCTAAATCAAGGACAGTCTTATAAAAGATTCACTACCAGATGAATACTTGGACCAGATAACTTTTATGGGTTCCAATGAGCTCTTACAACTGTTGATTTCCACAAAGATGCACTTTATTCTTATAGGGCAGTTTTCTTCAAATTCCAAACCAGTGGTGGAGGGAGGGTGAAAAGTCAAATTCAGTTTTGCTTTTATTGAAATGTAAACTCATTGAAGGTAAAGAGTTGTACAATTTTATTTACTGCTTTGTCCCCAGGCACAAGAAATGTGTAAAATGAATATTTAGGGTAAAATAAATATCTGTTTAAAGAATAATAATTTAAGTTTACAATCAATCAGTATCCCCACTATTCTTGCTAAAGATAAGTTAACTGAAAAACATCAACTTGTTCAGAGTTAAAAAGAATGATTTGTGGTTGTAATATTCATAGACCTTTCTTTTACAATCATGAAAATCTTTTAAAGAACGAAGACGAGGGTCACTTAAAGTTCTTATTTTCAGGAGCAGATATCTCTTCTTTCATTTGCCTGCATGCTCCGATTTCTCAATTCTTTGTTCAAATCTCATTTTATTCAAATGTCATTTTCTGTGACCACCTTATCTAAACATGCCTTCCCCCACCTTTGCCACCTTCAATTTATTTTGTTCTGTTTCTTTTTTTTTTTTTTTTCACTGTATAGGTTATGAGTTGAATTGTGTCCCCACCAACAGGTGTGCTGAGGCACTAACTCCCAACACGTCAGATTGTGACCTTATTTATATATGGGGTCTTTGTAGATGTAGCCAAGTTAAAATGAGGTTGTTTAGGTGGGACATTAGTCCAATATGACTAGTGTCCTTATAAAAAGGGGACATTTGGGCATAGACATAGACATATATGGGAAGAAGGGTATATGAAGACACATGAGGAGAGTACCATGTGAACACAGAGAATGGAAGTGATGTATCTACAAGCCAAGGAACGACAAAGATCAATGGACAACCACCAAAAGCTAGGGAAACGGCAAAGAAGATTGCAGAGAGACATGGCCCTACAGATAACTTGATTTTGGATTTCTATTCTCCAGAACTGTGAGACAATAGATTTCTGTTGTTTTAACTCATATTACTTGTAGCATGTTGTTGTAGCAGCTCTAGGAAATGAATATACCACTCAACATTTACCATTTATTTAACTTCTGTCTGCCCCTGGCAGATTCCAAGTTCCATGAGGAAAGAGGCATGGTGTATTTTGTTTATTACGTACCCCATGTACTTAGAACAGTCCCTGGCACTCAATAAATATTTGCCAAGTGTAGGGATAAGAAATTTTATTTTTTCCTATTCTTTTCTTTGCTACTATTTAGTCTTTCTTATCTTATAAATCCAGGTCCAGGATTGGAGAGGTAGGAAAAAATGTCAATAACTGTAGAGGAGTATAGAGGAAAAAACTTTACTTCATATTCTATTATGGTTCCCTAAAAAATACTCTGTTGTAGGAATTGATTCTCTGGTAGGGAGAGTCTTAAATATCTCTGAGGATGTCCAGGAAGGGGCTATGACCAAGATGGAGACACCGTCTGCCCAGGAGACTCTGTTGGGTACTTAGGATTAGGATATCCTGTGTGTTGTCAGCCTCTTGCCTGTTGTGCAACTCAAAGAAAGTGACAGCAAGTTCTGGCAGGATTGCTCCATTTCCCTTCTCCTTTGCTGTCACTGACCTCTGCTGATGCAAAGCAGCGCCTTCTGCTCACCTTCAAGAGCTGCGTTTTCATTGTCCACCAGGAAAACATTCAGTAACAAATCTCATCATTCTGGAAAATAAAAATAACCCCAGGCATCAAAGGCCACAGTGACTTCCACCATTTATGTCCTAAAATGGCTTCTGAGGTTTGGAAACTTGTCTGTGAGAACTGCACACAGGGTCACAGGTCTTCAACCTTCAGTGTTACCGAGAGAGTAAAGAGAAAAGGAAACTTGATGCAGCTTCTGCCTTCCCTTGACCACTAGATGTGCCTCCTGCAGCAACTTGCTGCAAACTCTAGTTACTGAGGTGACGCTATGGCTTTTTTTTTTAAAACATAAAATAAAGAGTCCATGCTTCCATTAATCCTCACTCTTATCTAATTCTGCCACCTCATCTGGCCAACTCATGGGAGGAAAAAAATATTCTATCCCTTTATTTAGATGAACAATCTAATATGCCTCACAAAGAAAACATTAAGATTAATGATCTCAGTGAAGTCCTTCTGATAAGGCAGCAGCATGATATTCTAAAATAGAAAGAATAAAAACAAAGAATACGTTCATGCATAAACATCCCTCTTAATACATGAGTTTTGGAAAGTCCCATATTTCATGAATCATTAGCCTGTTTTATCTCCGTGTTATACAATCATTTCCAAACCAAGACTGTGGTGATGTTGCCACCTACTGTTTGCCTGGAAATATACTAGTATAATTCACTTTATATAACCATACTCTTTCCTCTAACTGCATTTCTCTTTCTGCAAAGACCATTTTTATCTCAATTCCTTCTTCTTTTAAAATTGTTTATTTAATCACTTACTGTTAAGTACTCTACAAAGGTATCACAAGAAATTCTTCCACTGATATACTAGGAAATCCGGAGGAAGTGGCCTAATTTTCCTTAAATGTTCCGCAATATATTGAAATAATTTTTAGGTTCGAAAAGATATATAGTATGTGTAATTGAAACCCCATTTTATTTATTTATTTATTATTATTTTTTGATCTTTTAAATGTTTATTTATTTTTGAGAGAGAGAGAGAGAGAGAGAGAGAGAGAGAGAGAGACAGGGAGCATGAGTAGGGCAGGGGCAGAGAGAGAGAGAGATTGGGAGACACAGAATCTGAAGCAGGCTCTAGGCTCCGAGCTGTCAGCACAGAGTCCAATGTGGGCTGGAACCCATGAACTGTGAGATCATGACCTGAGCCAATGTCAGACGCTTAACTGAGCCAACCAGTTTCCTCTGAAACACCATTTAAAAAATACATTAGTCTCCAATCTAATTCAAAGGAGTTAAGATTACTGGATTGCTGTTAGTTTTAATATTCAAATCGAAGATATTCATAAGGCAAATATCTGCTTTCCCCCTCCCGTAAATATATTTAGATGTCAGTGATTGTCCATTCTTTTTATTAGGATAAAATACCAATTCTTCTACTAACCAATGTCTACTTTGTAGTTCCTACTACTTTGTAGTAGGTGCGTGTAGCACTATTTTAAGTAAGATGTTGATTCAAACTGGAAATAAAGTGAAAAATTTTAAATCTTCTCAACCCTATTTCAGGCTAATTTAAATGCACTGAGATAATCTGTGGCTTATAGACAAATAACTATTCTAGACCTAGTAATAATCTTAATTAAAATCTGTGAACTGTTTTACAGTATGTAATTTTTTTGTATATTTTAGTAAATTTGGTCCTAGTAACAATACTGTAGAGTAATTAGTACAGTAATTGTTTCCATATTACAGATAAAGGAAGTAAGACTGGAAGAAATCAAGGTACCCGTTGAATACTGCATGGCTCAAATAACTACAAATCCAATTCTCTTAACTCCTGAGCTTATTCACTTATTATTTGTTATAAGTAGGTTTAATTAATTTACAAGATAGGTACTCAACACCTTTTCAACTTTTGCTTGTTGAGTAATTAATTTTAAAGTATTTGCAAAAATCACGCAATTCACCTCCAAATCTTTGGGCAAGTCTGTAACTAACAACTGAAATTTACTGAAATGTATTCTTGTCCTATGAAGCTGACCTGGACAAGCAGGTCCGTAAACACTGCCTTCCCTAAGTATGTGCTGAATACTTGGTTTAGTATAGAGCAGATCTTTTAAAATGGTAGAAAGTACTATATTTCATTACTTGCGCTATTTCTATTGCTGCTAGCAAATTACCACAAACTTAGAGGCTTAAAATAACACAAATATGTGATATCACCACTTCTGTAGGTCAGACGTCTTGACATGAGGTGAGTGAATTTTAGGCTGAAGGTATCACAAGGCTGAAAGCAAGGTATTGGCCAGGCTGAGTTTTTGTGTGGAGACTCTAGGGAATGAGCCACTTCCAAACTTATTCAAATTGTGGACAGAATTCAGTTCCTTTTATTGTGAGACTGAAGTCCCCATTTTCTTGCTGGCTGTTGACCAGGAGCCAATTTTAGCTCCCAGAGGTCACTGACCTT
Source organism: Herpailurus yagouaroundi (assembly GCF_014898765.1). Classification (NCBI taxonomy): domain Eukaryota; kingdom Metazoa; phylum Chordata; class Mammalia; order Carnivora; family Felidae; genus Herpailurus; species Herpailurus yagouaroundi. Next base: position 25,706,085 of record NW_024412394.1, on the reverse strand, counting down.
CCTTGCCATAAAGAGCCTCCTCCGTCTTCAAAGCCAGCAATGGAAACATTTTCCCTTGTTGAGCTCCTCTCATGCTTTGGCTCTTTCTAACTTCCCTGTCTCTGGCCTGGAGACACACATATATTGAAGGGACTTGTGATTAGGTCAGGTATTCCTGGATGATTTGTCTTTTTAAATTTTTAAAATTTTTAATTTTTTTAATCTTTATTTATTCTTGAGAGGGAGACAGAGTGTGAGCAGGGGAGGAGCGTAGAGAGAGGGAGACACAGAATCGGAAGAAGGCTCCAGGTTCCGAGCTCTCAGCACAGAGCCTGACGCGGGTCCTGAAACCACAAACCGCGAGATCATGACCTGAGCCAAAGTCGGTCCCTCAACTGACTGAGCCACCCAGGCACCCCTGATTTCTTTGTCTGTTAAGGTCAGCTGATTTGGGACCTTAATTACATCCCCAAATCCATTCACAGCAACACCTCGATTAATATTTTGCTGAATAACTGGGAGAAGGTGTGCATATACCAAGGGCTGGGAATTTTGAGGGTCTTTTTAGAATTTTACTGACCATGCTTGTCATCTGTGCAGCTACAAACATTTTCTAATTTGGCTTTTAATACTCCCATAAATTCACATTACAAAATAGGACCCTCAGTGAATCTTGCTTAAATTGATAATAAAACAACCCACACTTTGAAGGTCCCTCATTGTAAGTAAGGGCACTGAAAATCAAGATCTGTGTCACCTGTTTCTCTCTACTTTCCTTCACGCATCATTAAATCGAGAATTCACCCTGTGTGTCCAGTATACGGCAAGCTCAGTGCTTTGACTTCTCCCTCTTTTCCTTGCCCTCATCTTTACAAATCTTAAATGTTGTTTCAAGGCAGGATTCCAATGCTAACTCCTTCAAAGAGCTTTGCATTAACCTTTTCTCCTTTGAATGCTTTTGTTTTATTTTTTTGAAGTTTATATCTCTAGTGTGGTGAGGGCTCCACCTTGGGTTAGGGTAAGTAACAAATTGTAAGGAATAATTGCTCCTACTGAATGGAGAATTCTTCCAGGCCAGATCTGGATTTGGTTCATCTTTGTCTCTCTAAAACACCTGGTAGTACCTTGTAGAGATTTTATGTTGCCTAATGGTTGTTGAGCCATTAAGTCAAAATAAAAATAGAAACCAGAGTGGGTCAAAAATTCATAGATCTTCTGGGATGCCTGGGTGGCTCAGTTGTTTAAGTGTCGGATTCTTGACCTCCGGCACAGATCATGATCTCATAGTTCTTGAGTTCCAGCTCCACATCAGGCTCTGCACTAACAGCATGGAGCCTGCTTGGGATTCTGTCTCCTTCTCTCTTTACCCCTCCCCTGATTGTGCTCTCTCTCAAAATAAATAAAAATAAACTTAAAAAAAAAAAGAGAATTCATAGATCTTCATTGTGAATGCTTAATTACATTTCCACATCTTTGGCAGTTCAGGCTGATAGTCTGTTCTTTTGTGGCAACTATTTTTCAAGGTCATTGACTCCAGAGCTGTGGTTTCTCAGTTAGACCATATTCTTCAAATGCCTACCTAATATTGAATGTTCAACTCATTTGTGTTTTCAATTATTATAAATAAATGTTTTTGATATACTGGATAAAAATGTTTTTCTGTTGAAATTTAAGAAAGCTTTCAAGAGCTAGAGAGAGACTTAATCTTCTACCTTATTATCTCATTCACAGGATTTACTGTTTTTTAATATTAGTAATATTTCTTTACAAGTCATTCCTTGACTAGTGGACTCTGTTATATGAGTCATGCATGACTCAGCGATTATTTTGGATTTTAAATGAGTTACCATTTATTTAAGCAGGCTTCACAAACATGATTAGTCATTCTGCGATTCAGCTTGCACAGTTTCAGTTATGATTAATTAAAAATAAGAACAGAACAGATATTTACTTGGTAACTTTTCTGAATTTTCAAAGGACTTTGGCATTAATTATTTAATTTTATTTCATAAAGCATGTATGTCATCATCAGCTGTGAAAAATAGTACCTTACCTTAGAGATCCCTTTTAGAACATACTGAGATAAGTGATTTTGGAAAAAAAAAATGAATTAACTTATGAATGGATAAAGTGAATGAACTTATGGAAAAATGACAAATTACAAAATAAATGGAAGCAGAGAAAAATGAACTTTAAGTTGCACATTTGAGGAAATAATCAAAACCTTACAACTTAACTAAAGAACACAAAAAAGACCTAAATAAATAATCATGTCATTGTAATAACAACACTGTGAATAAATATGTCAATTTTCCCCAAATATTCTACAATTGATGTGAATCCAAAGTATCAAATGGATTTTTTTTCTTGTTTGTTTTGGTCTTGTAATTCATCTGTAATGGAAAATGCACACAGCTATTAAAATTTTGAAAAGGGAACAATGAAGGAAGATTTGCCCTGCTGCATATGTTTTATTTAATATAATTTATTGTCACATTGGGTTCCATGCAACACCCAGTTCTCATCCCAATAAGTGCCCTCCTCAATGCCTATCACCCATTTTCCCTTTCCCCCATGCCCCCATCCACCCTTAGTTTGTTCTCTGTATTTAAGAGTCTCTTATGGTTTGCCTCCCTCCCTCTCTGTAGCCCCACTGCATATCTAAAGTATACTTTAAATTTGTTGTAAGTAAAACAGTGCAGAATTAGTGTAAGAATCAACAAATAGGTCACATACTGTAATATGGAATTCAGAAACATACCATTTAGTTCTGGAAATTGAAGTGGGGCCAGAGACTGCTAGTTGGTCCATTCTTCTCTGCTATTTCGTTATAGAACCCATGATTTCCAGCTCAGAATATGGCTGCCCACAGTAAAGACCATACTTTCCGGCCTCCTTTCCAGTAGGGTGGCTATGTGATTAATTCCAGATTGATGGGCAATGGGCTGGAAGCATGAAGGTTGTACTGTGATCTCAAAGTAAAAGGCATAGGCACCTTTGCCTTTCACTCTTCCTGCTGGTTGAAACAAGCACAATATCTGATATCTTTTTTTTTTTTATGGTTATTTATTTTTGAGAGAGAGAGAGAGAGCGAGCAGGGGAGGGGCAGAGAGAGAGGGAGACAGAATCCGAAGTAGGCTCCAGGCTCTGAGCTGTCAGTACAGAGCCCAGCACCGGGCTCGAAGTAGCCAACCCTGAGATCATGACCTGAGCTGAAGTCAGACCCTTAATGGACTGAGCCACGCAGGCTCACCTATCTGCTATCTTAAAACAGTCTTGGCCCATGTGGAAAAAGCCATGCCTATAGTTGGCAGAGAAATAAGATAGAGGGGACAGGGATCCATGACACTACAAGTGCTGGCTCACCTATCTTTAAATCTTATTTTTGGAGGAATATACAATTCTATTTTGTTTGGGCCTCTCTTATTTTGGGTTTCCTGTTATCTCTAGATGAACCCTATTCTATCTGTCACAGATATAAGACTATTGATTACACATTTAAGAAATAAATTTAAAGTTTACAAAAAAGTGGAAAAAAAGAAGAAATAAAAAAGAAACCACCTTACTAAAACATGTTAAAGAGAAAAGAAAGAATCCTTAAGCCCAAGGCATATATTTCTGAGCCTAGGTTTTATCTTTCTATTGCTAATGTAATGATTCTTTAAAGGGGTGTCTTTATTTTTGTGGGATAATGGTGTCTGTTCCAAAAGTTCATTTGTAAGTTTCTTGATTAGGATTTGGAATATATTTTCTCATAGAAGTAAAGTTATGGATGATGGTTGGGTTCCCTATGAACCAGTGCCACAGAGGACAATAGCGGGTTCTGATAAAGACACAGGGACTTGAATCAATATTGATAGTAGTACATATTTCCAGTCTTCTGTCTTTATAATATAATCACATTGTTAAGTTTACAGTATTTTGTGTGTTTATATTATCATGAATATAAATGTTGTGGATGGCTCAGCCAAATATTATACTATGATCATTTTTCCTTTACTTCAACTCTTTGTTTTCCTAGGGATTAATTACAGTTTATTTTCTTCATTTGCTTATGTCTCTATGAACTATCAGTTTGACCCTAAACTCTCAATCAATGGTCTAAACCTCTTCTTAATACATTCAGACCCACCAGGTAGTCTTATGACTCTTCAGATGTGCTTCCATCTGGAAGAGTTTCCCTTAGAGCCTTGGACTCTGAGCTTTGGATTGAGAATCCTGGTAGCTCTGCCTGACTGGCTGGGCAGAGGACAAATATCTTTTCTTAGATGAGGTGCATACATGTTAATTGTAGGGGTAGAAATGTGAGAATCTGATATTTTCACCCTCTGTAGTGAGAGCTGACTATTGCTTCCACCAAGACTCTCAACATAGGTACTTTTTTCCCCCAAACGCAGGAAGGGTTTTAGATTTTAGGCAGTAAACAACACAAAATAGCACCAGTATCCATAAGGGCTATGAGTAAACAATGTTCACTATTCATCTAATTGAATTGATAAAGCAAGTAGCAAATTGAATAGCTGTACTTTCAACATTCACTGATAATAACATTTAAATGTCCCAGTTTTCAGGTGCCTCTGTGGCTCAGTGTGTTAAGTATCTGACTCTTGATTTCAGCTCAGGTCATGACCTCAGGGTCCTGAAATCAGCCCCTCGGCAGGCTCCACACTGAGTGTGGATTCTCTTTCTCCTTCTCCCTCTACCCCTCCCCCCTCTCAAAATAAATAAACATTATAAAAATAAATTTCCCAGTTTTAATCAGTTTTCTAAAAATTAAATTCCTATATGGGATCTTGAATCATGTTCTGAGATATCTGGGCTACTTCCCTTCAAAATCTTTTGGGTTCTTAAAAAATGATTAGGAGACAGCGAGGGCCTGAGGAGCAGAGTTGCTATGGAGGGATCTGAAGGGAGGCTCTGCCCCTCTCCCCATCAGCTCTGTCACAGTGATATAACAGTGCCCTCAATGCCACCTTATGTTTTGAGATGATTTAAACTTACAGAAGAGTTCCAAAAATAGTACAGAGTTCTAGTATGCTCTTTTTCAAGCTTCCTCTTATGTTTGCATCTTACATAACCACAGAACATTTACCAGAACTAAGAAAACTAAGAAATTAATCTTGGCACAGTACTACTAATTAGAGAATGTATTTGTATTTCACCAGTTTTTCCAAAAATGTCCTTTATTTATTTCAAATCCCATTTTGCCCTTAGAAACACCATAGCTTTATTTTTATTTTATTTAATTTATTATGTCAGATAACTCTACACATAGAAATTTTACAGTTCTTCCCTGGCCTAGTCATGCTAGGTGCTTAGTTGGAATTAATTTCCTTGTTTTATTTTAATTTTTTTAACATTTATTTAATTTTGAGAGAGACAGAGTGTGAGTGGGGAAGGGACAGAGAGAGGGGGACACAGAATCTGAAGCAGGCTTCAGGCCCTGAGCCGTCAGTACAGAGGCTGACACTGGGCTCAAACCTATGATCCGCGAGATCATGACCTGAGCCAAACTGGGATGCTTAACTGACTGAGCCACGCAGGCTTCAACTCCCAGTTGGAGTTAATTTCTAAGATCAGTTTCCTATTATGACAATTACAGCATGGACGTGAAGAGGTTACATTAAACTTGGAATACGCCACAAGGAGCATAAATAAGTGTAGGGGACCATGAGTGTGTCTCCTGTTCTTTAATATTTTACAGAATTACAGAATATTAGAGTTGGGAAGAACCTGAGAGATCATCTTACCCCAATCCTCATTTTACAAAGGAACCAAGATCTAGAAAATTAAGTGATGTGCCTTCAAGGCTTCATCTGGAACTCGGGTCTTTAATCTGCTGGCTCTTCCCCACTGCTGTAGCAGTTCTCGGTGTGGTCCAGGGACCCAGGGATCCCCACACCTTGTGAGGAGATTATGACATCAAAATTATTTCCATAATAAGATGCTATTTGCCTTTTTCACTCTTAATCTCTCACGAGTATACAGTGGAATTGTCCAGGAGCTGCCTGGCATGTGGTGATGCAGTAGAATGCAGAAGCAGATGTGAGGTTCTAGTGATTTTCAGTTTCTAGACACTAACAAGAGTTGCAAAAATATGAAATGGTGTCAAGCCTCTATTACTTTTTTGCGTTTTGGAGAATATGGTTATTTTTCTTTGGAATATATTATTTGTGTTAACATGTACTCTGTTCATTACTATTTTGTTTTGAAATACGGTCAATATTGATTGACATAATCTACATAAATGAAAGGTTTTGGAATTCTCAATAATTTTTAAGCACTGTCCCAGTGTTTGGACGGATGTCCTTAGTAAGAGAAGAAAACATGGACTGGACAACATTCACGATCAAATTTGTTAAATTAATGGTGCTATAAAAATGTTTTCTGTGACACTCCCCTTCTTTCTCTAAATAGGGCTCCGGCTGTTTGGGAGTAATTTTTTTACTCATTATACGTGATAGCAAGCTCCTTGGAACTAAGATTTCATGCTCCAACATTCATGATTGGCTTTATTTAACTTTATGGAGTTTGGCTAAACATATGAATAATGATTGAAAATATTGTATTAAAATGGTTTTGAACTAGTTTTTCATTTTATCAAATCTGCATAACTGTCACCTACTTTTCTCAGGGAGTTGCATTATTTTGTACTTCTTGCCTCATTGAATTTACAGAAGGGGAAGATGACAGGAGAAATTCCCTTTCCAGAGCAAGTGAAGAGGGCAACCACAACAGCGAAAGCCTCACATTCCCTGCCAATGTGTGTTTCTTCTCATGCATGAAATCACGAAGCCTCTACACAGCCCCACCCAAACTACTTTTATTAGTGATGGGTTTAAAATCTCAATCCTGTAAACAGATCTACCGTTTCCTTAGGAAATGAAATGTTTCTAGGCAGAACTGGGGAGAGGCGGGGGCTGAGTAGGTGGAGGGGACTACTGGAAGCTGTTGTAATCAGGAGTTCCAGAACTCCTGAGAGAGCCCAAACATTACTCTTGACAATGCTTGGCCATATTCTCTTCAGTTAAGGGTGTCGATGGCAGTTTTCTGGTTGTCTGTCACAGCTAGACACATATGAAAGAGGAGCAAACCCATGCAGCTTCTAGAACACAAATCTGGAGAAAGATAAAGTGCAAGTATCCTGTCACTGTTGTCATGGCCTTGCACTGACCCTAAACTATGGTTTTGTGATTGATGGAAGTGGTAAGAAAGACTATTCTCTCCTTTGCACTTATCTATTATTCTCACAAATCAGTTAGGCCCCTGGCTCCATTGGGCATGTTCTATCCTATTTCTTCAGCAGTTAGTGTTGGGAAGGCAAGAACTTTGTGTCTTATACATTGTTTTGTAACATGCATACGTAAGTGTGAAGTAAAACCAGAATTATTGTGGTTTCATTTTCTTCCACTGTTTCTTGTACAATGAAAGAATAGGTTTAATCTTGTACTTAATTTGCATCCTTTGCTCCTCTAGTCCTGTTAAATAATTCAACAGAAGGCAGTAACTTAGTGGTAAACAGCACACTGTTTCCCCTGGTTGGTACTTAGTAAACTTTAGCTCCTGCAATCTGTTCTCAGAGAATGAATCCCATCATTCCGTTAATCATTTTAGTCACTCCTCTCTGGATCCACTCAATTAGAGTACATCTTTTTGGCAAGAGAAGTACTCGAGTTGAACAGTCTTCCCATATGTTGTCTCAGAAGAGTGGTAGGGGAAAGACTTGAATCTTATGTTCATGGCTCAATGACTCTAATCATTTGGCTGATATAGTCCCTGAATATAGTAGGTATTGAACAAATGCTTGTGAATGAGCAATATTGACTATGGACTTATGACAATTCACTGTTTTTTCCCATCTATCTCTTAAACATTTTACTAACATTCGGTTTCCTGAAAACTGATTTTATAACAGTAAGACTTTTAATGTATCTTGTGCTACTATCACAGATTTGGTTATTTCCATGTATCCACGCACACAAATGATTATGGTAGCTGCATGCATGGTTAGCCTATTTGCCATCCATTGCTGGACTGCAGCAGTATCAATGAAAAGATGAATAAGTGGAATAGCAAATAACCAAGAATTTTCCAAAAGGACGTTAAATATATACACATAAATATGTATAAGTGAAATAATGGACTTTATCATTCATCCAATTTGTTTTTCCTTTAATAGTTTTTAGTTCAAGAGTGAAGTTTAACATTTTATAAATTCTTTTCTTCATAGATTTTATTTTATTTTATTTTATTTTTATTTTAGAGAGAGAGAGAGTGAGCATAAGCAGGGGAGAGGAGCAGAGGGAGAGAGAATCTTAAGCAGGCTCCACGCTCAGCAAGGAGTCTGAGGTGGGGCTTCTTCTCAGGACTCTGGGATTGTGACCTGAGTCAAAATCAAGAGTCAGATGCTTAACCAACTACACCACCCAGATGCCCCTGTAAATTCTTTTTGTTTTTTTTTTTTAATGTTTATTTATTTTGAGAAAGAGTGTGAATGCACAAGAGGGGAGGGGCAGAGAGAGCAGGGGAGAGAATCCCAAGCAGGCACTGTGCTGATTGAGCCCAATGCAGGGCTCAGTCTCATAAACCCTGTGATCGTGACCTGAGCTGAATTAAAAGTTGGTCACTTAACTGACTGAGCCACCCAGGCACCCCTATAAATTCTTCATATAATAAAATTCCCTGGGTAAAATTACAATTGGTCTCGAAAATTGACTTGATGTCTTGGACTTTAAATAACATATTTTTCAATCAACATTTTAAGGAACAAATCATAAATCATACTAAGGAGGGGTGCCTAGGTGGCTTAGTCAGCTGAGCATCCAACTTTGGCTCAGGTCATGATCTTGTGGTTCATAAGTTTGAGCCCTGCATTGGGCTCCCTGCTGTCAGTGTAGAGCCCACTTTGGATCTTCTGTCTCCCTCTTTCTCTGCCCTTTCCCTGTTCACTCTCTCTCTCTCAAAAATAAAAAATAAGCACTAAAAAAAAAAGAAAAATCACACTGAGGAAAAAAATGTGTACACCTCATAAAAAGATGCAAAGCATATAAGAAGAAAGGAAATTATAGTAAGCAAATAGTGCTTATATTTACTTTTGCTGACCCTAAACAGAATATGAGGCAATGTGCTCAATAAGAATTCTTCCAGAAAATCGGACATTGATGAAAGGAGTTTTTAAAAGCAAAAATATGTTTGTTCCTGTGTCTTATTAAATGTTTTTGAAATGCCCAGAGTCTAAGAGACCACCAAAAACGAACCACCAGAGTCCAGAGTCAAAGCTAAGCAGCAAGGGTCATTTATTGCAGGTTTGAACCTGGACCTCTGCGCCCCCGTTGCCGGTGACGCCAAGAGGCCCTGAGAGAGGTTTTTACACCCCTTTTATAGACAGGTACAAACAAGTCATGGGGAAATCAGGAATTTTCCACAGTTACAGAGCTGCAATTGGTTGGTGTTTAAAGTTGGACACTTAACAGTATTCGATTGGTTCCTGCCTTTAGGTCAGACCACAACCGGGGGTACGGGTATCACAATGATTGATCAGGAATACACGGATGTGCCAAGCAACAATGATTGATCAGGAGTACACGGACGTGCCAAGTAACAATGGTTGATCAAGAATATACAGATGTGCCAGGCAATAATGATTGATCAGGAATACATGGGCGCGCCAAGCAATTGTACAGAAGCGGAACAAGCTGGTTAAGCTTGGTTAGGTTTCAGTTTCCCATAACTTAAGCTTTTAAGTTTCAATTTTCTCAGGCCTCTCATTTTAAGTTTACTTTCAAAATGGTATGTGATATATAGAATATATTATTACATATTTTTACTTAAAAAGAATGAAAACAGAAAGTCTCTTGAGAGATCACAAAGTATAAATGTGTACATTTGTCGATCAAATTCTCTGTCAGGGGTTGGCAAACTGGCCATATATTGTCTATGGCTGTTGTCATCCTACAGAGGCACAACAATGACCTACAAAGCTTAAAATATTTATTATTTGGATTGTGGAAAAAAAGTTTGTTGATCCCCATTCATGGTTAAATACCCAGATTTATTCCTTAAAGTTTATTTATTTAGTTTGAGAGAGAGAGATGTGGGAGGGGCAGAGAGAGAGGGAGAGACAAAGAATCCCAGGTAGGCTCCACATGGATGCGGGGCTCGAACTCACGAACTGTGAGATCATGACCTGAGCAGAAAGCAAGAGTCCAACATTTAACTCATTGAGCCACCCAGGTGCCCCCGCCCTGATTTATCCTTTAAAGTAATCTGTGCATGTTAATTATCTTTCAACAGTTTCTTTTAAACATTCCTTTCCCTACAAGGATTTTCCTTTCTCTGAAAAATTGAGGGAAAAAAAAAATCAAATTAGCAGAAAGGAGAGACAAAAATAATGTGAAAGACCAAATGTTGGTCTCAAATTCTGTGCAAATGCTACTCTAAAATTTTGCCTCTTTCCTCAGCCTTCAACTATCATACTTTCTACAGACGGAATGGCCTACTTCTACCTATGCAGATTTCCATCTGAAGTCTTCAGTATTTAGGAATGTTAAATATATGATATTAAACCTCACTCCCACAAAGTAAAAAGTACCTGTGCCCTCCTAAAATAGATTGACAATTTAATTTTTGCTGCAAGTAGTCCAATGAGTTCCTACTCACATCAGTCAGTTTTAGAGATCAAAAAATGACGCCAGAGGTGCCTGTGTGGCACGGTCAGTTGAGCGTCCGACTTCAGCTCAGGTCATGATCTCACTGCTCATGGTTTTGAGCCCCACATTGGGCTCTGTGCTGACAGTTCAGAGACTGGAGCCTGCTTCAGATTCTGTCTCCATCTCTCTGCTCATGCTCTGTCTCTCTCACTCTCTCTCTCAAATATAAAATAAAACATTAGAAAAAAATTAAAAAAATGACACCAGCAGAGTTTCCTTTAACCTGTATGGGTCCTGATAGGCTCTTATAAATGCAAAGGGGCAAGGGTTATTGAGTTTCCTAACTTTAGATTTATGCATATGTTTATGCTTTCTTAGGTGCTGTGTTCTTTTAAGCCTGAGTCCTCTCCTGTGTTGCCTTCATGGCTGAGATTGTGGAGTCTGGGCGAGGCTATTAGAGTTCAGATCCTGGTTGTGCCACTTAAGCTGTGGGGCTTCCAAAAGATACATAAAGTTTCTGTGCCTCAGTTACTCCATCTGTAAAATGGTGGTAATAATAGCAGTACCTCATTAATTTTGGGGGAGGTTAAATGAGTTCGTATCCGTAAAGCACTTAGACATTCATCTGTACACACTAAGAACTAGGTACGTGTATCTTATTTTATCTATTACAATAATGTAGCAGTGTTAAATATTTGCAAAGTTGCTAAAGCTTTTGTCATAATTACAAACTTCTCAATGGAGTGGAAGAAGCAGTGTCAACACTCCAGCTTCATCTCGGTCACAGTTCCAAAGTAAAGAGATTGCAGCACACGATATAGGCACAAGGGCGTTCAGTGAAGAAGCTCAATCAGTGAGCCAAAGAAAGAGATCTTCTTGGACTTTTTTTTTTCTCATTTGCTTCCTCTTCTAAAGCATGTTTGCTTAATTAAAGACCCATTACTTTAAAACTTATGATGCCATCAGAAACGTACTTATTTGTAGTCTAATGTAAAGTATACCAAACAGACATGAAACATATACCATTAGTTTATTACCTACCATCTTTTATAGAGGCCAGCATACAACGGAAATCAAATGTTTCAAATGAGCGTGGGCCCTATTGTTTTAGAGTCTAATATCTTTATGTTTTTAAAATATTTTGTGTACAGATGACAATTCTATTTTTTAGAAAACATTGTTCATTAATCATTTAAATTCAAGCAGAAGATACAGCTTATCTTTCTAGGTGGTAAGAATATTATGTTCGGTTTGTGAATCATTCTTTTTAAAACATTTTTGAAAATATTTATTTATTTTTGAGAGAGAGCGAGAGAGAGAGAAAGAGAGTGCATGAGCGAGCATGAGCTGGAGAGGGGCAGAGAGAGAGGGAGACACAGAATCTGAAGCAGGCTCCAGGGTCTGAGCTGTCAGCACAGAGCCAAATGGGGAGCTCGAACTCACCAACTGTGACATCATGACCTGAGCCAAAGTTGGATGCCTAACTGACTGAGCCACCCAAGAGCCCCTGAATCATTCTTTTTAAAAAAATTTTATTTTTATTTTTTTAAAATGTTTATTTATTTTTGAGAGAGACAGACAGAGTGCAAGCGGGGGAGGGGCAGAGAGAGAGAGGGAGATACAGAATCCAAAGCAGGCTCCAGCCTCTGAGCTGTCAGCACAGAGTCCAATGCAGGGCTCGAACTCACAAACTGCGAGATCATTACCTGAGCCAGAGTTGGAGGCTTAACTGACTGAGTGAACCAAGTGTCCCAAGAATCATTCTTAATTGAACAATGTTAGAATGATTTTCAAGAAACCTGAAATAGGAGTAAATAATATACAGTATTTTCTAAAGCAGCAACCTGGTCAGAGAACAGTCAAATGTTTGGTATATAAATTATATGAAGGGCTCTGACTTTACCTAAAAAGTAATAATGAATACAAATTGTCACTTCTGGGTGAAGATGTCTGACAGTAGATGTTTTCAGTCCTTTGTCTAATAGAAAGAAAGCACTCATGATAACTTCAGTGGCTATGGTGAGTGACTGCAGCATAGAGGCTATATCACTTGAAACTAAGTCATCATAAAAATTTGATTTAGAATGGCATAAGAGACTATTTGTTTTTTGGCAATATATACTTAATTCTCATAGTAGAAGTGTGCCATATTTTTCCTAGATAATAAATTCAGTTTTTCTCATACATCATTCATTCATTTAACAAAAGTATATTGATCTCTTATGAGATAGGCAGTATTCCAGGTACTTGAGTTACAAAATAGAGTCCAAACTCTCTAGGAATTCACAGCTTTGGTGGGAGATACAGAAACAGATAAAATGCTCTATGATATGGTAAACACTATATTAAGTTATGTAAAAGGATTAAGTGGCTAACTGTACATAAAGAAATTACATAAGACCACTTACCAAAAAAAAGAAAGAAAGAAACAGAGATCAAGTAAACACAATTGAATGAACTGCTTTTTGAAGAGAGAAATCAACATTTCAACCATCCCCACCCTCACTAACTTTTGTGTTTATTAAAGATATATATGCCCATGGTCTAAAGAGGCAAACAGTTCCTCAGTCCACTTCTGTTTCCTCTCCCAAGACATCTAGTCTCAATTTCTTCAGCTGGATCTTTTTGTTTTGACTCAGTTATCTCTAAAAATTGTACTTACATTACTATTTATTCATCTTTAAGTTTTTGGCATTAACTATTGACTTCTCACATTGGATAAAAGAGGATTTAGCTGTCCTTCCTTGCTGAGTATACATGTACACTTTCAATTCCCACAGTTGTTCTAATAAAGCATTGTAATGTTATTAGGATCAAAACTTAGTATTTACATTATTATGTAAAGCTATTCACAGTTGAGCTGTGTAGTATTATTACATGATTCTTTTTCCTGACCCACATCATTTTTTTCTTTTCCATGATGTTAGCAATTGTCTTTTTTTTCCCAGTTGCTTATATATAAGTATCCTATGTAAAATTAGAAATTTAGTCTCAGTTATTCCCCCAAAATTTAGACACAAGAGATGTTTTATTAATTTCTTTTTGAAAGTTATTTCTTGAGACTTTGCTCTGAAAATATCTGGCAATACTTTACTTTTGATATTCAGCCGTCATTCTGAGATTTCACCTTATCAGTTTCCTGGTGATTCTCTTTACTCTCCCCCATGTGGATCTCCTGTTACTTGGGCCTGTGGTTTTCTTCTATTTTGGTTTCCTACATTGGAAAACAATATCCTTCATTAGTTTTCTGAGAAAGGGTACATGAGTGGTATGTGAAACACGTCATTAGTTTGTTCATTTGATTGTTAGTTTTGACTCAGTATAGAATAATGGGTTAGGTATTTTTCCACAGAACTTTGAAACCTTTTCTCCATTGTTTTCTATTAAGAAGTCTGGGTTCTTTTGGATTCTTCATACATTGTATATGTTAGTGTTCTGAAATTTTATAATAGTGAGACTAGATATGTATAAATTTTATTCCATTTAGCTAGTTATTCAGTGTAACCTTTCATTCTGAAAACTCATGGCCTTCAATTCTGGGAAATGACTATTTTTGAAGATACCTTCCCCTTTATTTTTCTCTATTATATTTTTCTGAGGCTCTTATTATTCATATATCAAACCTCCCAGATTGGTCATCTTTTTCTTTTTTAGTCTCTTTGACCTTATTTTTTTTTACTATTTGCTTTTTTCTCTTATTTCTGGAAAGTTCTACAGTGCACGCTGCATTGTTTCTTGACTTTTCTCACTGATTACTTAGGATTAGCTTACTGTGGTTTGTTAAACGTTTGCTACAATTTTTCAACATGCTTTCTACCATCCAAATCTTTTTTCTGTTGTCCTCATTTCCATTTTCTTTTTCCTTTTTCACTTATGCCTTTGAGTTCATCTTTTTTGAAACCAGCAAAAGTAAATGTGTATATTATATCTGACATCTCTCTCCAAAAAGCCTCATCCACTTTTTTTAAAGAAAAGTTTATAAAAATAAAGGAGGTCTTTCATCTTAAACGATCAAGTAAAAAAATATTTGGTTAATCAAGGAAATCAGCTAAAATAAAGTACCATAAGGCATACTTATTTAAATATATATATATGTATATATATATATATATGTATATATATGTATATATATATATATATATATATATATATATATTAACTTAAGTCATCTAATTCCACACTTATTAGCCAATATATTGATTTTGGATCAATGCCTTGTTTTGAGTATACATCCATTGATTTGAATCTTATATTGGCTCTCTTGCATAAACCATTATCATAGTGCTTCATGTAAGAATAATATAAAATTGTTTATTTTAGTTAGTGTTGTAAGATCTTAAAGATGATCACAAGGCAATCCAAAAGAAAATTCTATACTCTAATAAATTATCTTTATTTTCTACAGGCATATTACCTGAACAGTATTTAGCAACAAGTATTATTAGACATATACTGCTATTTACTGAGTCCCTTGTGAATGAGATTAGTACCCTTATAAAAGGGACTCCAGAAAGGTCTATGTGAGGACACAGTGAGGAGACTGCCATTTATGAACCAGGAAGGGGGTCCTCACAAGGCATTGAATCTGCTGGTGTCTTGGTCTTGGACTTCCTAACCTCCAGAATTGTAAGAAATACATTTTTAATATTTGTATACTATCTAGTCAATGGTATTTTGTTAAGCATAGCAGACTAAGACTTGTATCATTTTTAAATCTTTCTAAAACATTCACCTTAGCTTTGAAGCAATGTTAAATATCTTTCTTTTTATTAGTTTACACAATATTTAATTAAACTGCATATTTGCAAGAACCAGTGCAGTTAGGATAAGCAATTTTGGAAAAAACTACAATTAATTTTTAGTAAGTATACAACTAGAATGGTGGAAGAAGTGGTGGACGGGACTTGTTAAAGTAGCTGATCTCGAGGGTTAGAGTGAGGAGGGTCAAAGATAATTTGATTGGGAGGTGAGAGATGATGGGGTACAGGCTAGTGAGCACAACAGAATTGGAAAGATGCTCAGTGGATAGGTTGTTACTGGAAATTGGAATCTCTGAATTAAGATCTCTCTGACTTACAATGTATGGCTTGTGTCACTATTGCAGATAATACTCCTCTGCATGTGACAGGAAAACTCTTATATATGAATAATGAAGATGTTTTAACAGCCTGGTAAGATTTAATTATTTATCTGATTTACTCTTCAGAAATGTATCAACTCCCTGTTTCATAATACAACAATATTTTCATTTTATTTTGCTTATTAGAATTAGAATTAATTGTTAATTTGGAGGGTTAAAGAAAGAGGATGAAAACTTCAGCTATAATTTTTTTACTCTGCCTTTATTTTTAAAAATTTTTAAAGCTTATTGATTAATTTTGAGAAAGAACAAGCAGGGATCGGGCAGAGAAAGAAGGAGAGGGAGAATCGCAAGCAGGCTCTGTGCTGTGAATGTGGAGACTGACATGGGGCTTGATCTCGAGAACTGTGAGATCATGACCTGAGCTTAAACAAGAGTTAGATGCTCAACCAACTGAGCCACCCAGGCACCCCATGATTTATTAAAGTTTCCAAAGAAAATCAGCATTTGGCTTTGGATTAAATTATGAAAAATCAACCAAAAATAATTAGGCAAATAGGTCCAGTTTGATTTTTTTAAGTTTTAAGAGAGAAATGAAAAACTTTTTAGATATTAAGTTTTGTAATTAAGAACAGAGAACAAAATTTGTCAGCAATATAGAAACTATTATAAACAATGTATTTGAATTTTATATTATGGTTTAGTTAGAAGTAGACACAGAGGGTAAACTGAGAAGACCTTGAAGTTTATACGGTAGACAAGGGACACAAGGGAGACAGGTGGAAAGATGAGCAAAGAAGCAAAGGAAAAAATAGAGTTGATTACAACAAACATAAAACAATATGCAGTTATGGAAATAGAACAAAAGAGTCAGGCCTGGCTGATGGGCTGGAGTGTTGGCTTGGGCTTCCTCAGGCCAGAGTCCAGAACAGAAGTGATCAGCTATGGAGACTGTACACTCATACATGGAAAATGCTTAGAGAGGATTTGATTTGATTCACAACACTTCCCTCCTCTCCCCCACCAACACGAAGTCACAATTGAAGGCAACAGAAGCATAATTTCAAACTGTCTTTGAGAAAGCATTCCCTATTCCTCTGACTGAGTTAGGATTGTTTCTGGACTATGTGGGGGCAACCTGTAGATCATTCTATGTTCCTTGTGGCCAGCTGGGAAGGGCGGGGGTTTGTCAGAGAGTGACATTTGTAAAATTAGAAAGGGTAAATAAAGAAAAATGGTTGTGGCTATATAGCAAAGGACCAAAATTAATTTAGAAGCTAGAAAGGACCCTAGAAAACAAAAGGAGAGGAAAGGAAAGGAAAGGAAAGGGAAGGGAAGGGAAGAGACGAGACGAAAAGAGAAGAGAAGAGAAGAGAAGAGAAGAGAAGAGAAGAGAAGAGAAGAAAAAATGGGAATTACAAATGAGTGGATCTTTGCCATTGGTATAAATCTGGGTCACTTACAACTGTATTTTTCCATTTGTGTTTTGTCTGTGGACTGTGATCGCATAGTTGTCTAATAAATGTTTCATCATCTGAGTCTAACAATAGAGTTCATTCTAGAATACAATTGTTATATAACAAAATTCAGTATGTTGGAGAAAAAGTCAATCAACACAGTTTTAAGCTCTGCAATGTCCTTTGTTTGTAGGGAGTCAGGCATAAATGAGCATTTGTCATTCGACTCTTCTAGTGCATTTCCAGCATACTGTGCCTTGGGCATGACACATCAGAGTCTGGTGTTTATCTTTTATTACCTGCCAGACCCCTCTGGAAAAGAGCCTCAATGGAATTCATCATCTGCTGTGTTTGTTTCAGGTATACATATAAATACGTGTTGAACGCATTTGTTGGGGATTGTGGTTTCCAAAGTGGACTTAAATAAAAAAGTGTGAGATGGATGATGAAGGGGACCTTCTACAGGAGGTATGAAGTTAATGGTTAAAATGTTATTTGCCAAAATACTGACAGCAAAGCTTTTTATTATTCTATGTGAACTATTTGAGTGCCAGTATGAATAAGGGCAGCATGATTATACTTGTTTTATGTCTGCTTCAGAGAAGTTGGTGAAGACACTCTCTCCTCTACTACACGTTGAGTTTATAAATATAATCAAAACTAAATTCAGAATTTGCATTAGAAAAGCTCATTTAGTTTGAATAATCATTGAAAATAACTTTACTAGGCACTGCATTTAGGAAGCATAAAGATGGTGTAGAATTCTTTTATGCATATTTTGGTTGTTTTTAAGAGCACAATCTTTGTTTTTCTCAAAGCTTTTGTCTCATAATAAAAATGCTTTGAGGTTAAGTGGCTAAAGGTGAGAACCCATTTTCAAATTATAATTGAAATGCATGGCATTTAAATAGTGATAGCCTCTCATCTGCTCTAGAATATATTAAAATACTCAGTTGTCAACATGTAGCACTTCTCACTAGTTTTTAATGGGTATGTATCCAACTTTTACTCTTGTATTTCTGACAGACCATTCTGGAAGACTGTAAGGTAGACTGGGAGGTGCATTGTGGTCGAATCTTGGAGAATGTGGGTTTTCTTTAGATGGATTTAAGAAAATAAAATACAAGAAGCACATCTACTAAGTGCAAAGCATAGTGGTAGGACAATGCACTGTGGTTGAAATAGAGGCATAGAGAAAATAGACCTGATCCCCCCTCCTCCATCTAGTGGAGAAGACAGCTTGAAGGCTAAGGAAGAGTGGGGCCACTGCTACGTAGAATGAGTGTGAGCTGTGTGCTTTGGGATGGAGACAACAAATGCACTTTCCACAAGGAAACTGGGTAACAGTATGTGAAGAAGGGATTCACTGAAGAGTAGCTGTGGCTCATCACACAGTGTCCTGTCATTGTCAGAGGTGTCAAATGATGGACACATTTAATAGAATGATTTTATCTGAAAGTAAATTTGGAGCTGAAAATAAATGATGACTTCGGGAAAGTAATTAGAATGCACATCATTACCTTTTTAAAAAATTTCTTTTAAGTTTTATTTATTTTGAGAGAGAAAGAGAGCATGAGCAGGGGAAGGGGGAGAGAGACAAGGAGGGAGAGAATCCCAAACAGGTTCTGCACTGTCAGTGGGGAGCCCAATTCAGGGCTCAAACCCAAGAACCTTGAGATCATGACCTAAGTAGAAATCAGGAGTCAGATGCTTAACCAACTGAGCCACACAGGTAACTCACTCACCTTTTCAAATATTGGCGTCTAACTATTCAACTTCTTCTTGGTCTAGGTTTTATTACACCTGAGCCTATGACAAAACTGTATTTCCCACCCCCAGCTGTATTCCCAGGTGGCCCAGCTTTTGTGAAAATCTTTAAGTGTCATAGTCTCCCAAGACCAGTCTAGACCAAATGTTGAGTATTCATTCACTCTTAGGAGAATAGAAAAACTAGCAATATGATTTTGAAGTACACAATTTTCATGGCAAGAGACAAACCCTGTGTCTTGGGAAAAAGTTCTTTGATAACTGGGATAGAACATTATATTTACTAGATGTAATAAAAGTGAGTGTTGGTGTCCACTTGACCCAACTCTCCTCTGAATAATCCCTGTGGTTACCCTGTGTAGGGTCATATTCTCAGAAAGAGAAAGAATATGGAAGGTGGGAGGGAGATGGTATGTGACATTCTGTTTCTACTTAACTAATGTCTGGAAAAGGACAATGATTTTGTTCCATACCAGATGTTTTGGTAACGTGAGCTGCAGCAGCATGAGGTTAACTGCAAAAAACACAGCAGCTGAACAAAGACTCGATGAATCAAAAGGGAAGATTGTGCGTGTGAAGAAACTCTCCCAGGTGGTTACTTCCCCAGCCTGAACAAATTCTTTGGTAGAATCTTCAGTGAAAATGAACAGTTATTAATCTTAGATTTGGTATTTCCCTAAAGAATATTTTACTGAGATTCTCTATTCAAAACAATGTCATAAAGTCGTGTGTTCAGCCAAATTCTCAGCAGCAATGAACAGACGATAGATCAAAAACACATTCTTATTCCTGAAAGTAGACCCTATGGGTGTGTGAAGTTGCAAATTGATGCAAATGGCAGGACATCATAATAATTAAAAGCTATTTATCAAAACCTTGCATGTGGTCCTGAGCTGGGTGATATGCCAAGCGAGTTGGGTAAGATCTGTTCTCTGCCCTGTAAATTATGCATCTGTGAGGTAGACACAGAGGAAAACACCTGCACAGGTAGACACAAAGGGGTGATGCTTCCAGATTGCAGGACGAATGGACCCCATCTGGGTGAGACCAGAGGTTCATCCTACTCTGCAGCCTGTATCTTGTGTGTGTGTGTGTGTGTGTGTGTGTGTGTTGGGGCATTAAGTGCAGCTCTGTGGGAAGCTATGACTGACTTTCTAGAAGTAGGACTCAAGGCTAGAGATTTCCCTACTCCAACTTAGCCTCTTTTCTCTGCTTTATGCTTGTCTGTGCAACTCTGTATAGACTTTCTGATTCTATTTTTATATTTTAAATATGTTTTGTCTCTTAAACATTCAGTTTTGTTTTTAGATTTCAAGGTTTTTAGTTCATTTTATGTTTATTTTTATTTACCTTGAATCTACCTCCCTTTAAGTACCTCTCTTGATGTTAAAAATTAGGTTTGTGTTTCACATACCTAATACACTCCCCGAAACCGGAATGCCTGTGTTTTCATCTTGGCTGTACTACCTACTAGCTGGGTGAGCTGGGGCAAAGTATTGGATTTTTCGGTGCTTCATTTGGACATTAATAGTACTGACTGGAAGAGATTTTGTGAGAGATTAAATGAGTTAATACAAGTCCAGGGCTTAGAATAGTGCTCAGAACTACTGAATAACAGCAGTTATTCATCATATGCACTTTACTATGTTGTAGATGACCAGCAGTGTTTCCCCTAAGTTTTCATTTTTATAGCCTTGAGGAGTTTTGCACTTTTTCTTTTACATGGTAGAACTTTATTTACCTTTTTTGGTAAACGTTTGTTTGTTTGTTTATGGGAGAGAGTGGGGGAGGGGCAGAGAGAGGGAGAAAGAGAATCCCAAGCAGGCTCCACACTATCAGCACAGAGCCCAACCTGGGGCTCCTTCTCATGAACCGTGAGACCATGACCTGAACTGAAATCAAGAGTTGGACACTTAACCGGGTGAGCCACCCAGGTGCCCCTATTTGCCTTTCTATGTGATAATGATAACAATTACATGTGGCATACATTTATATAAATAAACACATATTGATCCACTTCTAGCCCATTAATGTTTTTCCAGGGGCAGTGACTAGAACTATTTTTAGTATTCTAGCCATAAACATATCACATTGTTTTTAAAAGATGGAGCTCCTCCTGTCACATTGAAAATATTCTTTTTTGATGAGGCCCAATATTTTTATCTGCAGCGGCCTATTAGCTGATATCTTTGCTGACAGTTCTATAATGTTCTTGGATCTTATTTCACTCTATATTATAGAACTCATTACCATAAATATATATTATATACTACATGTATATTTAAATTTTTCTACAAATCTTCTCTCACCTTTGAAACATATTTGTTTTTATGCCCATCACAGAGACTGCAAAAATTACTTTGATCCTATTTACACGGATATTTTTAGAGACAAAATCTTCATTTCTCAGGTAAATATGGAAATTTATTTTTCAGTAAAAAAAGAAGGCCAGTACTAGCATCAAGCTCAGGAAATTGACCAAACTTTTTGTCCTTTATTATTTTAGCTTCATTTGTTTTTTAGCTTCATATTGTGAAAATAACATGGTGTTAGATGTTTATAAAATCATTTTTCCCCTCTCTGAAACTATTGACTCTGCACACTTTTCTCATATAGAATGTTGTGTTCAAGATTTTACCTGCAGAGGAGAGATTGGCTCTAGGCTTGGTTCTGCTGTTGCATATTTTGCCATCTTGTTGGGAATGGAAGTGAGATGCCGAGAACTTCACATCATTTACAGCGTAGGGGCAGCCAATAATTAACATTGTGGCCCTTCTTTCACATAGAGGTTCCTTACAGTGATAGTTTCTCTATAATTTTGGGGCGGAGATGGATATATAGGTGGAACAGGGTTCCATCTAACCTACCAACTTGGATCTAGGTTATTTTACTGCAAAAGTGGTGAGAACTGGAAACTATTTGGGTCATCCCTGACAATTGACTATCCAACCCCACCACAAATGTGCTTGAGGATGACAAACCTGACATGTTTCCAAATAGCTCCTCCTATTTTTAGCCCATTATAGTTAAGTAAAATTCTGATTCTCTGTAACTTCCAAGGAATGTATCTGTAGTTACCTTTACCTTAGGTTTACCTCAAAAGACAGGGATGCTACTGAACTCTGTGTTAAAATGTGAAGTTAAAAAAAATCAACTTGAATTTCCTGCTGCCTTTTATATAAAACTGCTCAGTATTTAGCATTCTTAAAAGCAACATTTTTAGTTTTCAATATTTTGTTGCTTGAGGGCACCTGGGTTGCTCATTTGGTTGAGCATCTCTTTAAAAAAAATTTTTTTAATGTTTATTTATTTTTGAGAGAGAGAGAGAGAGAGAGAGTGAACGAACGGGGGGAGCGGCAGAGAGCGGGAGATACAGAATCTGAAGCATGCTCCAGGCTCCAAGCTGTCAGCCCAGAGCCCAGTGCAGGGCTCAGACTCAGGAATGGTAAGATCATGACCTGAGCTGAAGTCAGATGCTTAACCAACTGAGCCACCCAGGTGCCCCATCCAGCCCCTGACTCTTGATTTAGCTCACGTCATGATCTCCTGGTTCGTGGGTTTGAGCCCCACAATTGGCTCTGTGTTGATAGCACAGAGCCTGCTTGGGATTCTGTCTCCCTCTATCTTTGCCCACCACCCCCACTTCTCACCCCCTTGCTTACTCTCTATCTCACTCTCTCAAAACAACAACAACAACAACAACAACAACAACAACAACAACTCATTATTTTGTTGTCTGTAAAGTTTGTAAATAAGAGGAAAAAATGAAAGAAGAATTTCAAACCACACGTTTGGATTCTGCTATTTTCTAGGTGTGAAGTCAGGGGGGGTAGTTACTATAACTTTCAAAGACTTAGCTGTTGCATCAGCAAGATGGTTCTAGGGGCACCTTCCTCATTCATATAATATACTTACACCACTTTCTATCACGTATTATATTTATGTTCCATGGAACAAGTAGCTCATCTTTATTTCTCCTATGGCATCCAAACCAGCGACTGGCCTCTTCTAGATATTCACTAAGTACTTGTTGAGTAAATGAATGAATTTCATACAAAGAGGGTGGTTCCAGTAAGTCTCCTGTCAACAAGGTGTATAAATGTACTATATCTATTTTCAGTTTCTATTTTTGATATATTTCAAAATGTGCATAGTCCCAATCAGTACTGACACATTAAATCATTACTAGAAACAATTATTAAAGAAGTTATATTAGAAGATGAGCCATTATAAGAGTTATTTGGAGTGGTAAGAAATGACTTTCAGAAAATATTTGCTTGTCAAAAAATCTAAAGTTTAGAGGAGAACAGAGGACTCTGTTTTTAAAATTTTATATTTTATTTCATGAACTTCTGACCTTTGAGTTTTTGCAATGAGGATTATTGCATTTGTAATAAAGAACATTGTAACAAAAGTCTCCAGAGATCCATGTATTCAGATGGAACCTCCTAAAATGCAATACAGCTTAAGGATTAAAATTATTTAAAAAATATATAGATGAAGAATTAGAGTTGGAAATAAGTAGATCTGTGGGTAATGTCTCCTTAAGAGTGTCTTATTTTCTTTAAGTTGGGAAATGGTGGTCATTTGGGTCTTTGTCCTTAATGATATCAGGGACTCTAATTTAGGGTAAGACTACAGTGACTTTGCAGAAACAGCTTGGTTGAAGGAGTGAATCACTTAGTAGACCATAAAGAAGTGTTCTAGGTTTCCAAATAAGTTTCCAAAGGATGGTTATTTATCTGGTTGGTGAGTCAGAGAACTAAAAAGGCAAATACTTTGGACAGGTCTTGAGTAAGACAGGGAACAGATCAGAACTGAAGAAAATTAATGACCAAGACAATAGAAAGCATGTGTTGTATAATTTTCTTTCTTTTTTATTTTTCCTTAATGCTTAGAAAATTCTTTTGAAATATCAGCATGTTTTAGTTATGCTATGAGGAAAAATAGGAAATAAGATTTTGTGTATGTCTTAAAGGACATAATCATAACCTTGAAGATAAGGTGTGGCTTTGAGGATAAATACAGTGAGGAAAACCCTAAAGGAAAGGTGGAATTAATGGGGTGAAGGGACAGAGTCACTGCAGAGCAGCTCCCCAGCAGGGATTCCTTTCTCTTAGCTCACCTTGAGAAAACTGAGGGAATCCAGTAACATTTTATCTAGGAAAAGTGTTTTGATTACATCAACCCATTCATTCTATTGCATATCCAAAGATTTCATTTTAAATCACTTATGAAGGAGAGATCTGAGTTGAAGTTCCCTTCTGGCCTTATATTCCAGCAAAGTAGGCCTTGGTTGCCATTCACTGATTAGAAAATATTTACTCAATTCCTATTTTATTCTAGTCAATATATTCGGCACAAGGATACATATAAAATGCCACCTTCTGGGGCGCCTGGGTGGCGCAGTCGGTTAAGCGTCCGACTTCAGCCAGGTCACGATCTCGTGGTCCGTGAGTTCGAGCCCCGCGTCAGGCTCTGGGCTGATGGCTCGGAGCCTGGAGCCTGTTTCCGATTCTGTGTCTCCCTCTCTCTCTGCACCTCCCTCGTTCATGCTCTGTCTCTCTCTGTCCCAAAAATAAATAAAAACATTAAAAAAAAAAATTTAAAAAAAAAATGCCACCTTCTAAGACTCTCCAGTCCTTGGACTAGGTTCCCCTTGTCGGTCTTTCCTGGTTTCATTTCCCATTTCATCTCTCTTGGATTCCATATCTCATCTTTCTTGCCAGTATCCTTAACTTATTTTTGTTATTGTCTTCCTAAGTTTGTATCTTCACAAAACCTCAATCCTGGAAGAATTTGCTGGAGGAAAAATAATTTACCTGTACAGATTGATGCCACTATAACTTAAAAATCTCCCATTTCTGTGGGGCACTCAGCACTTTTGTTTCCTGAGTTGGCTTTTTTGAATTCTCTGCTATGGCAATGTCAACCATTTCCATTTTTCTTAAACCTCTAGTCTTGCATTCTAATACTGTCATCTGTGCATCTAATACTGTGCATCTCCCACCCAGAGAAGAAAATTGGAAGCTTCATAACTGGCTACCTTTCTTATCCAAAATAGACAAGAAAGAACAAATGTTTAAAATTAGTTTTGCATCCAGATTCTGCCACTTCCTGGGTGAACTTAATTGTCATGAAGCACAATTATGTCACCTGAATAGCCCTCATTAGATGTTGACAATTCCCTTCTTCCCCTCCTCCTCTTAATTTCCCTTTCCTCCTTAATTTTTTTTCTTCTCTCTTCCTTCTAACATTCTATCTTCCTTTCTTCTTCTTATAGAGGAAGATATATTAAAGTTAAACCTTTCATTTCACCTCTAGTTTCCATCTTTTCTGCCCTTTCAGGGACCTTGCTTTATCCTTCTTCTTCTCCCTTCAACATCTTCTTTATTAACTCCTTTCATTAAGCATTTAAATATGTGTAAGCCGTTCTTCCTAAAAGCAACATACGCTTTTCTTAGACCCTTCAGCACTTCTCCAGTGGTCAAAGTCTCTGTCTCTTTCTCTTGTTATTTTTGAGGTGTATTTTCTGACTGTCTCCGCTTGATAGTAGAGACTATTTCTGTTGTGTTTGTAGTGTGTGGACCTTGGACTAAGCATCTCTCATTCCCTCCTCAACTCTTTGGTGTCCACCTTCTTCCACTGAACCTGCCTTTACCAATGCCTCTAGTGACTCGAGTTGTAAAACACAATGGACTAGCCTTTTTTCCTTTTTTCTTGTTTTTGATAATATGGAAGATGTACATTTATACAACGTATGTTTTTTTAATATAATTTATTGTCAAATCGTCTTACATACAACACCCAGCGCTCATCCCAACAAGTGCCCTCCTCAATGCCCATCACACTTTTCCCCTCTCCCCTACCTCCCCATCCACCCTCAGTTTGCTCTCTGTATTTAAGAGTCTTTTGTGGTTTGCCTCCCTCTCTGTTTGAAACTTTTTTTCCCACCTACCCTTCCCCCATGGACTTCTGTTAAGTTTCTCAAGATCCACATATGAGTAAAAATATATGATATCTGTCCTCTGACTGACTTATTTCACTCAGCATAATACCTTCCAGTTCCATCCACATTGTTTCAAATGGCATGATTTTATTCTTTCTCAACAATGGACTAGTCTTAATATCAGCCTTATTTATCATTTCAGTAGTAGGCCTACTTGTACTCCCTTCTTTTAATACAGCTTTTATTTCTTGCTATCAATGAAACCACTCTGTCCCAACTTTTTCTTTCACCTTCTTGTCATTTTTTTTTTCTCTGATTACTTTTTGGGATTCCATTTCTTTGTTTACTTATTAAGTGTTGTCCTTTTTCAGCTCTAGCTTAGTCCTCTTATTTTCTCAGTCTCTGCTCTTTCTCTTAATGGTTTAGCCACTTTGAGGGCTACGCTCTTTACTTCCATTTTATCTCTTGGATTCTGACCCCTGCTTGCTGTAGGCCTTCAGAAGACACAGTCATCATAGGGTCCATATGTTCACAAAACAACCCAGCAACTCCTGTCTCAGGTCTCCTCCTCATCCTGAGATCTCTAGTCAGAAACCTATCACCTTTGACCCTCTGTCTCTTGTACCTCCTATAGCAAGTCAATCACCAAATTGTTAAGTCTACTTCCCAAATATATCTGTAGTATGTTCATTTTCCCCATCCCTACAGCCATTGCCATAATCAGATCAACATAATCTCTACCCTAGTTTGCCCAAGTGGATATTGAGGCTATAAGTACTTCCTTGGTTTATAGTGGCAGTGGTTCTTAATTCTAGAAGGGATGCCTAAATATATCCTTGGCACTTAAGGAACCCCCAAAACTAATTTTTGCCTTGTGGTTTGGAGAGAAAAGTATACAAATGGAAGGAAGCTACTTTAATGATGCTGAGAATTATTTTACAAAGCAGAGATTTTTAAGAGAAGGCTGAATATTTTACCAATTGTGATGAAGAAGACAATAATTGATTACAAAATTTGATAAGGGATCTGCTTTCACTGAGGATTTAAAAAAAAATCAGCCATCTTTGAATGGAGTGGCTACAGCAAATTGTCCAGGGGGTTAATTTTGAGCTGTGACCAGAAGAGTAGATTACATTTCCTTAGGACAGGCTAGAAAACCAATGAGCATAGTAAAAAAGAAATCAGTGTGGGACAGAGGAATGATAAAATTAGTTTTGAATGGGCGGAGATAAGGTTTGTGTGTACAAATGGCCAGCTATGGAGTCTGGAGGCATTGGTGAGACTGGCCTCTGCAGGGCCTCAGAGAATACCAATCTGAATTTTTCTTAAAGGTGGGGGGAAACTGGCTGCAACCTAAGCAGAGAAATAGTAATACCAACATTGTGATTTAAAGAAGGACCACGGGCCATAGTGTGGAGGGTGGGTAAAAATGGAGAATGCAGGGAGGACATTTTGGTAACTGCTGTGGTAATCCAGGTGACAAAGATAGGAAATGGAAGCACTCATTTTAAATGGTGAACTCACTGAACAGAATGACCACAATCTGTTCCACTCTTCCTACTTCACTGTGCTCTGCTTTCAAGTGTTTGCTATTATAAAAAAAGTGACCCTGGACATGCATGACTTTATATTTTGTATTATTTTCTTAGAACAAATTGTTAGAAGTAGAACTAGTAGTTAATGGGTATGGATGGTTTTAGATTCATTGATGTAAGTTTGTGATGTGTCTTTGAAGTATCTCTTCTGTAAATATTTTGAATACATTTTCCTCCTTTTTTCTTTGAAGAGCACACTTTAAGGAAACTGAAGACATACTCTTTTCTCCCTGACATATTCTTTTAAATTTGATAATCATTGATACTTTTTTCTCCTTTTTTCTTTTCTTCTAAATTATTTTAAAGTTTAATTATTTTTGAAAGAGAGAGAGAGGGAGAAAGAGTGTGAGTGGGGGAGGGGCAGAGAGAGACACACACACAGAATCTGAAGCAGGCTCCAGGCTTCAAAGCTGTCAGTGCAGAGACCTATGTGGGGCTCGAACTCACAAACTGAGAGATCATGACCTGAGCTGAAGTCAGATGCTTAACTGACTGAGCCACCCGGCACCCCTCATTATTTCTTTAAAAAAATATTTATTTATTTATTTTTGAGAGAGAGAGAGAGCAAGGAGGGGAGGGGCAGAGAGAAAGAGGGAGACAGAATCCCAAACAGGCTCTGCATTGTCAGTGCAGAGTTGGCCATGGGGCTTGAACCCACCAACTGTAAGATCACAACCTGAGCGGAAACCAAGAATCAGACGCTTAACTGACTGAGCCACTCAGGTGCCTCTCCCATTATTTCTCACAGAGGTTAAAACTTGATGAGATTTGTTTTTGGCCTGCTTTCTTTTTCTTGCACCCCATCATTAATGAAGTCAGAGTGTTTGGTAAACGCATTCGTGATTATACCTCAGACTCTAGCCAGTATACAGGAGACAAAACAATGATTTTTAAAGTATTGATATTAAAAAAGTAGCTGTTAGAGAAAATTGAAAGTAAATGAATAAAATCAGTGATATTTAGAATCTAAATAACACTGGTTAATACATTGAAGGGAAACTTATTAGGTCAAATTAGGGTCTAAATTTAATGCTTGGCACAATCCCTTTAGGTTAAGCCTCTTTTAGTTAATTTGATCAAGCCACTGGGTTGAAATGCAAAATGACAAACTTTTATTAAGCCATAAAACAACTTTCAAAAGCAACAATGTGATGAGAGAAACATGAATTATGAAAATTCTTGTAATATGAAAACTTCTTTGAGGCCAGTCCCATGTATGAGACAAAGGAATCCTCTAATGGAATGACAGCAGAAACATTTCTGAAGTGGGAAAAGCCTCTCTGTTGGGAATGTCAAATCAAGTCAGGATCAACCTACTGTAGTGGAATTTTGAGACTGTCTAAGCTAAGCATGAATTGGATTTGCATATTTATGTCATGTGATCAAAATTAAATTGTGTATCTGTGCTTGTGCTCCCGGGTCTTCCAACCTGCCTTACCTCACCTCTCTCTATCTTCAGCGTATGTATCCCTTCTTCTTTCAAAGCTTGGCCTAGTTTCCCTGGCTGTGTGGAGACTGTTTATAAATTATTCTGCCTATTTAATAGTAGTAGTACTATAGAGTCCAGGCATGAGTATATTCTCGGAACCCTCCCCGAGAATTCTCCGACTGCTTGGCATACCCTCACCTCTCTGAGAAGTTCCCCTAGTTTATTGTTCAGAATCTAGAGCTGTTCAGATAAAGGATTAGGGCCTGACTCAGTGAGAGCCATCTCCCAAGAGCCAGGGGCCCAGGATACCCAGGAGGTATCTTTCCCACAGACAACCCCAGTAATGCAGAGTGCCTAGGGAATAATAATAAGGATTAATGTCTGTTTCAGTGCTTACTACATACATCAGGCACTGCTTGTCCAACATAATGGTGCAACCAGGAGATCTGTAAATTGGAACTATAGTGCTGAATGTCTGACAGATCAAGAAAAGTTTCTAAACTAGTTGGTAAACAGGTGCTGGTAAGAGTCCCTTAAGGCTCCCCCAACCCTCCTAACTTCTGTAGCTAGCCTACTATTCCTCTTGGGCTTTTGGAACTTTCATGATCCATCAGCTAAAGAGTTAACATCTCACCCTGCAGGGGCCTTCTAGAACCAGCAATGACGCTTCCCAGCATCCCAGCAATGATGCAGGGGTATTCTGGAGGTGTTCATTAAGGATGCATTAAGTATTTGTAATCTGGAGTCAATGTCTGGGTTCAAACCTTAGCTTTACCAATTATGAGAAATGTGATTTTGAACTAGTTAATTAGTATTCCTTTGACTCAGTTGATAATATATTTATTGCAAGGGGTTATTTTGAGACTAAATGAATTAATACATGCAAAGCATTTAGAAGAGATGTGACATATAGTAGGTACAATAAAAGTATTTTTTATTTTTTATTAGCTGTAATAACAGTTAGATGTTTTGACCATCATGTCTCAGGACCACATTAAATACCAACGTTAGGGAAGAGATACGCCGTCACCGCTGCTCTCATTGTGCTGGGGGCCTCCAGAACTGCATATTCTGAGCAGCATTCCAGTCTTTTTGAGACCTGGCTGTATAGTAGTTGAGAAATTTTCTTTTCTTCTTTACTTCCTACCTTATACTTTGAATTAATTGCCAACATTTAAAAAGCATAAAATTTCACAGGTGACTCTTATTAAAATGAACTTTCTCTAAACGGGCGTCTCTGGCATTTGGGAAGCAGAATGGCATTTTGGCAATCGGAAGATGTGTTTGTAAACTACATCTCTGACTCCCTCTTGAGGCCTTGGCAAATTATTCTGGGTCTCACTTTTCTCATTTGTAAAATGGAGATTCTATTACTGTGAGGGTTATGCTGAGAAATGTGCCTGACAAAGGGCTCGATTTTAGCACATTGCTATTCAATTGCAGGTTACAGTTTAAAGCTGAAGGAAATCTTAAAGTCTATCTCATTTGATTCCTTCTATCTGTAAATGAGGGATACCTAATGGGTCAACTAACACAAATGTTAGTCTGCTCAATTTTCTTTCATATTTACATACCTGACCAAGTATTTCCTTGTCTAAACAAGACTTCTTAATAAAGCTAGTCATGTATTTATAAAAACATTTACCAAAAGTACAATTGTATGATGTATATTTCTGGCAATGCAATTTTAGAAATGTTGAATACGTACAATAAAGTCAGGATATCACTGTCAGAATTCTTTCACAAGTGTATTGGAAAATATGTAAATAAAATGATAAACTGCTAGGAAAAATTAAACTCGTATATCTCACAATAAGTATCACATCATTCAAATACAAAATTGTCTGGAGTAGAGGGGACCACAATTTTCCAAGATGTGAAATTTTACTTTTATTTTATTTTATTTTATTTTATTTTATTTTATTTATTTTTTAAAAAATGTTTATTTTTGAGAGAGCGCAAGTGGAGGAGGGACAGAGGATCCGAAGCAGGCTCCCCGCTGACAGCAGGGAGCCCCATGTGGGGGAACTCATGAACCTAGAGATCAGGACATGAGCTCAAGTCGGATGATGCTCAACCAACTGATCCACCCAGGCGCCCCTAAGATGTGAAATTTTAAAATGACAAAAAAGATTGTATCCTATGAAATATACCTTTTAAAACGTAGTAACAATAATAACAATGTGTCCTGATTACATATAAACACCTACAGGTTGAATTCTGTTTTCTTCTTTTAGCTTTTGGAGGCTGAACTGGTCTTATTGACAAATGTGTACAGCTGTTCCCCAGATAACTTGCTCCCAGATACAGAATCTTTCAGAATCTGCTCTTCAAGAAGACAATAGCTCAAAACATTTTAGACTATAGTTTTTGACCCTGACCCTGCCACTTATTTCTCCCTTCACACTACAATGAGGAGTTCGTAAAAAAAAAACAACATAAAAAATACTAATGTCTGCTTTTTTTTCTTCTTATTTTTTTTTAATGTTAGCTTTCATGTCCTGGGACTGCAGGGGTGATTCTGCCCACTGTTGGCGCAGAGATGCCCAAGCTCTTCCCCCTTCAGCCCCTGCTTCACTGCCCAGCTCCTTGCTGGGAATAGCCCTTGACAGGTCTATTGAAGAATTCTGTCAAGGATTAGAACTTGATTGTAAAAGTGAAGTTATTTTGTTTTAAAATATTTTTCTTTACATTTTCCCAAGCTATAAAACTGTTTTGAGTATAACATTTGTTCTACCCATAGAAACTAATATGTACAAATGCAACTGCATTTTTTATTTTATTTTTTATATTTTAATTTACTTTTGAAGTAAGGTAAATATTGATGCAGTAAGGCTGAGGGTAAGAGAAAAGAAAGAATAGAATCTAATTCCTCGGATACTTGTGCTTTTGGTCAAAAGGTTAAAGATCCAAAAAAAGATAGAAATCATAAAAAGAGGATTTTACGCTTAAATGGGTTTAGGCATGGATAATATAAAATATCCCAGAGTAAAAAATAAAGATTAAAATCTTGACTAGTTGGACAAGATCCCAACTTATTTAATTATATTTCTGTACCAGGTATAAAAGGAGTACAGAATATCCAGCCTGTAAACAGAATATTGGGCTTGTTAATTTTGAATTATTCAAGTGACAGAAGTGACAAAATTTACCTCATTATAAAAGTCTCTTACATTCACTTTAAAACTTAACTATCCAGTCACTATGCTTTCCTGACATCCAGATTTACTTGTGTGCACGATCTGTTATCTGGTTTTTGTTTATTAATTATTACAGGACACGAGAGATGAAGGTAATGAGACTGAAGCCAACAGGATGAGTAAATTAAGAAGAACAAGAAAGAAAGTTACTAAACAACATCTATTTTCAACTGAAGTAGGAGAAATGGATATATCCAACTCAAAAGGTAACTTAGTTACTCTTATCCCTCAGGAATATGATGTCAATTGCAGTCTCTATTTAGTTCTCCTTTTTACAAAACCTTTTCTTTTCATCGAAGGGAAAAACAAAAACAAAGAAATGAAATTTAGTTCTACATAGGCAACACAAAAGATAGCAAATATAAGGGTATAACGTAAATATATAAAAATAACCAATCAAAATATTTAGAATGTAAAGGGAGCAGAACTAGGTTGATAGTGGGGCAAAAAGAAGACAACAGAGAGAACATATGCATAAGCAGGGAAGCACATTTCTGCTCTGAGATTGATTGCAAAGATCATTGCCAAGGATTTGGGAGGCCACAATAAAGATGTAGAACAAGTTTTCATACCACATGCTGGAATTTCAACCAAACTCAATAGATCTGAAACAGTGCTGAAACTAGGAGTTAATCTGAACAAGAGATGCAATCCAGGAACAGTGGTGTTCCAAGGCAGGGGCACAGGGATGGCTGGTACATGGTAACAATAAAAAGCAAGCAGGGTGCTCATCGATTTTATTATTGCTTTAAAATTTTCTGCAGACCATGTGCCCCCTTATGGCCTGCAACCGGTGCAGACCTTTCCCTTTGCCCCTCATTCGGTATGTCACTGCCCAGGAATAAATTATTTTCTCAAAGATTCCTCTCCATATCATGTTAAAAGACGGTTGAAAAACAAGGCAGTGCGTGTTTTAACATTTTTCTTTATTATTAAAGAAAGGATCAGATACCAAATGGTGTGCCACAAGTTGGGGGATATGAGCAAACCAGTTGTGGGACCTGGCTCTGCAGACTCTCATCTGCCACAAGATGACAAGGACTCTGAGAATCAGACAACAGTGATAAAACCCTCCCGCCTCAAAACATCAGCCAGTGCTCCTTGTAGCGAATTTAACACAAACTCCAGCCATTCTGGTAAGGACTGGGAAACAAACTCATGTGTCATTCTAGCCACTGCCCCTAACTTTGTATTTGAAATAGAGACAATGTGACCTTGATTGAGGAACGCTAGTCTCGGAGTCATCGAAGAATTTATATACCTATCATTTATAAAAGACCTTATAGTTTTCTTTAACCACTAGGCTGCTCATCAAGAAAATGGCGGGGTTGCAATGGATGATCTTTCTAGTCTTTTTTTTAAAGTGAAATTCTTTTAAGTTTCCGGCTTATTAATAGCTATATAAGTATTTTGGTCTATCTGTGTATGGGTTAAAAATCTGTGGGATCCAAGTGACAGAAACTAGTTAAAATGAAATATTGGGGCACCTGGGTGCTCAGTCGGTTGAGTGTCCGACTTTGGCTCAGGTCATGATCTCACAGTCTGTGAGTTCGAGCCCGTGTTGGACTCTGTGCTGACCGCTCAGAGCCTGGAGCCTGCTTCAGATTCTGTGTCTCCTTCTCTCTCTGTCCCTCCCCCTACCTCATGCTCTGTCTCTCTCTGTCTCTGAAAAATGAATAATCCTTAAAAAAATTAAAAAAAATGAAATATGTATTCCATAAGGGAATCCCTGATAAGAGGGTTGAACAAACAAGGTTTGAAAAGATAGAAATATGACAGGGTGTGAAGTTAGGTTTCCACCGTCGTTACTGACACCAATTGCAAGTTTGAGAATTCCCCAAGACTAATCCTAGTTTTGATAATTTGCTATAAGGACTCACAGAACTCATTGAAAACTATTATACTCAAGGATACAGTGAAAGAATACAGATTAAAATCAGCCAAGGGAAGAGACCCAGCAGGGGGACTCCAGGAAAGTTCGAAGCATGGTGCCTCCACTTGTCTTCTCCCAGTGGAGTCATGGACAGAACCACTCTTCTGACAGTGATGTGTGACAATATGCATGGAGTATTGCCAACCAGGGAAGCTTACCTGAGTCTTGGTCTCCAGAGTCTTTACTGGAGCTCCATAGCGGGGTTCCATGTGGCAGACCTCCGTCTCCAGCTTCTCTGGGGGGTCAAGCTGATACAACATGACTCAAAGCTCCCATGAAAAATGACATTATTAGATTTTCTAGTGTGGCCCAGAGATCACAAACAAAGACACTCTCGTTAGGCAGGGTGTTCCAAAGTCTTAGAGATTATCTTCCAGGAGCCAAGGGTAAGGAGGTCTCCTTTGGTAAGGTTAAATTCTTTACTACACACAGGTCCTAAGGAGGGACTAGAGCCTGAGAAGTGAATGCTTTCAGGACTCCATATGTATTAGTTTTCCATTGCCACCATAACAGATTACCACACATTTAGTAACTTAAAAGAATACAATTCATTACCTTACAGTTCTGTATACCAGAAGTCAGGGTTGTCTCAGCTGGTTTCTCTGATTCAGATTTTGCAAGGTTGAAGTCAAGGTGTTGTCCATCTGGATTCTTATCCAGCGATTCTAGGGAGTTCATTCAGATGGTTGGGAGAATCCATTTCCTTGGGGTTGTAGGATTGAGGTTTATGTTTCCTTGCTGGCTGTCACCTGGAGTGGCCCTTGCCTTCTGGAAGCCTCTGTGTGGTCCTGTGTCTCGGGACCAAGACAATCAGTCAAATCCTTCTCACGTTTGGAACCTCTCCAAATTCTCCTTCTTCTACATCTCTTTTATCCTTACAGCTGGAGAAAGTTCTCTGCTTTTAAGAACTCACTTGGATAATCCAAGACAATATCCCAATTTTAGGGTTTATAGCCTTAATTGCCTGCAGTTTAACATATTCTTTAGGTTTCAGGACTTAGGATGTGAACATATTTGTGAGGCAGCTCTGCCCACCGTGGCATTCCTCATCTCTGCATTTCTTTGTGTGTTGGCTTTGTGAGTTTCTCCATGAAATGCGGGTGAGCGCTGACAGTCTAGCCTCAGGAACTATTGATGTTAATGCTATAGGGGCCAGGTAAATAATACAAATGAGTAAGGTGGGCTTGTATAAAGAAACAGTGATGCTGGCTGTGAGGAACTAGAGCAGAGGTTGACACACTGTGGCCCACAGGACAAATTCAGCCTGCTGGCCATGTTTTGTAAGTAAGGTTTATGTATTGTCTATGGCTGCTTTTGTGCTACGGCGGCATAGTTGAATGGTTGCGAGAGCAGATACCATACGGTCTGCCAAGCTGCAAATATTTACTCTTTGGCCCTTTACAGAAAGCATTTGCCAACCCATGGATTAGAGGATGTGTGCCCCATTTCAGGCCACCTCAGAGCTCCAGCCAGTGGTTGCTATGGAGAAATAATTACCCAGTGGTACCAAATTTAATTTCTTCAAGAGAAGCTTGAACTGAAGATTTTTCTATGCAATTTTCAGATTTTCAAGTGTCAACTCCTTTAAATGTTTCCAAACACTGTGAGACAACCAGTGAGAAAACATCTGCTAGCCACATTGGCTCTTCCATGAACAGTTTGTGACCCTTGTTTCATATAGTCTCAGCCATAAAATTGAGATGAAATTTACCATTTCTTAGTCTTACATCAAAAAAATCTGTGGAAGGAATTTGTGTCATGAGCTCTCTTTGCACCAACCGACTATGACTAGGATTATGGGTATCATGATTAACTCAGTTTGGTTCATTCAGAAGTTCCCTCTTTGGCCCCAGGCTACATTAATTTTTTTATAGGCCCAGAGCACCAAAAAGTTTATAGCTTGCAACAAACCACCATTACAGAATTTAAAGATATGTATGAAAAATCCATCCCCCAATAAATGCTAGAAATTTTAACATGGTGTTTTCTTCTCTGTGATACCACCCTGACTCTAAAAAAAGTTTTTTTTTTTAAGTTTATTTATTTATTCTGAGAGAGAGAGAGAGGGCACGCACAAGCAGTGGGAGGGGCAGAGAGAGAGAGAGAGAGAGAGAGGGAGAGAGAGAAATCCCAAGCAGACTGTACTGACAGTGCATATAGCCTGATGCCTGGGGCTTGAACTCATGAGCCTATGAGATCATAACCTGAGCTGAGATCAAGAGGCCAACACTTAACTGCTTAACCGACTGAGTCACCCATGTGCCCCACCACTCTGACTTAAAAAAATATATTTTTTTCAAAGAAAGCCCCCCCCTCCGGACTTTTTTTTTTTTTATTGTTTTTGGTTTTCTTGCTGCTTTGTACTTGGTTATTCTGCCACCTGGGCCGACATGATACTTCTGGAGAGTGGGGTCACATTTGCTCTAAGAGGGTGTCTGTCAGAGAAGCCATGTGGAGGAAGGAGGGCAGGCCCTGGGAACGGAGTGTGGCACATCATCCAAGGCATATTCCATAAGCTAAATGTGTTGCACAGTACTCTTTGGTGCACTTTTCCCTTTTTAAATTGACATTTCTGAAAGCTCAAACACCTATTCAATCTGCCTTTTATAAGTGACCGCAGCTTGTTCTCTATAGCTGAAATATGTCCTCATCGTCACTGAACACAGACAACATTTCTCCAAGGCATTTTAGTTGCTATAGAGCTTTGAGGTTTTATTTTAATTTTAATTTTTTTTGTAGTGTTGTCTTATCTCCGCCCCGCCCCCCGCCAAACACTCACAGCAGGAAAACTTCCTCTGTAAAAGCAGATTGATTTAATTTATTAGTCCTCTGAGGGGATAGGAAAGGAGAACATCTCCCAGGAACCATACTGCAAGGAAAACAAATGAGTCCCCGAACTAGCAATTATCTGCCTGCTATTCATCATGTACATCTGGGAAGCCCTGACCAAAAGGTTTAATTGTAACTAACAAGTATGATTTATTTGAAGGAGAGAAATTCAGACAACGATACAGTAAGATTAGTTGATTCCTTGACAATGAAATTAGATTGCATAGAATTCTCATATTTGATGGAAGAATTAAACTTTTAAATTAAAAAAAAAAGATATCAAATTACCAAAACATGTGATGCCAATTTCTACTTCTTCATTAGATGAGGTCAAATCATGCAGGGTTTATTAATTAATTAATTTATTCACACAACCCTTTATGAAAGGATTAAAGGAGTGGTCATTGAGCATCTCTGATATGCTCGTACTGCTGCAGGTACCGGGGATACAGCAGCAAGTAAAGTGTTCTCCTGGAACTGACATGCAAGTGGGGAAAGACAGAAAGTAAACATGTGATTATACAATATGGTGGGTAGTGATAGGGACTCAAGAAAATGGAAATGAGATGATATATTGTTAGGGGTTGAATTGTGTCTGCCCCAAATTCGTGGGTGGTTGGAATCCTATCCCCTCATACCTCACATTGTAACTGTATTTGGAGATAGGGTTTTAAAAGGAGTAATGAATGTTACTCTTCTTATGAGAAGAGAAGATTAGGACACCCAAAGAGGGAAGATCATATGAAGACAGCCATTTACGAGCCAACGAGGGAGAGCTCTCAGAAGAGACCCACTCTGGTGACACTTCTAACTTAGACTTCTACCCTCTGGAAGTGTAAGAAAATAAATTTGTACATAAGTCACCTGGTCTGTGGAATTTGTCTTGGCACCCCTAGCAAATGAATACATCTACTTATTGTCCAGCCACAGGTCAACTTGGCAATCTTTGAATGAATCAGGGGTTAGACCTGTCCGTACTGTGATCAGATCTCATAGAATTATTACTCCAGGTGATTATATTTTGTTTATTTTCAGCACTTTTAACCATGGTAAAGTATACCACCTTTGCACTCAATGGCATATGTATTGTCTATCATTCCCCCATTCAATAATATAAAGCTGTATGAGGGCAGGGCTTTTCCTGGCTTCTTCCTAGGTATATGTCCAATAGATAATAATAATAAATAAATAATACATGGTAACTAAACAACATATTTTGAGTGGATACCTACTTTTCTTATTTTAAAAGAATGCATATTTATTGTAGAAATGTTAGAAGCTACAGGTAAGACAAAGAACTAATAAGATTGCCTGTGATTATATTACGGATGAACCAATAAAATGACCTTCCTCCTTTGATAGGAGATGAATACTGATTTTTTTTATGTTGTTAAAATATTTATAGCTTATATATTAATTGCTTATTATTTTTAGAATACTGCTTGTCTGAAATTTTCCATATTTTATAATTTTTTAATGTTTATTCATTTTTCAGAGAGAGAGAGAGAGAGAGAGCAGGGGAGGGGCAGAGGGAGAGGGAGACAGAATCAGAAGAAGGCTCCAGGTGTCAGCACAGAGCCCAATGCAGGCCTCCAACCCACAAACCATGAGATCATGACCTAAGCTGAGGTCAGCCCTTAACTGGCCCCAGAAGTTTTCCATATTTTAAAATGCTTATCAGTTTTATTTTCTGTAAAGAGAATTGTTCAACCTGGGCAGAACACCCAATACTTCAGGATAGGTTGGGAAGACAGCAACTGCTAATTTAGCATGAAACATTGTAATTGCTACAGCTTAATTGTTTGTGTTAAATGGAAGGTAGTTATAAAGCCTCAGGAGTCTCAGAGTAGCCAAATGTATCAGTGACAGGACATTATCTCTAATATATTTGTAGAGGTGGAACCAGTAATTTGTTTTCCTCATGCTTCACATACTTAAAATCTGCTTAATCTGTGTTTTTAAACTGTCAATCTTTATGCCTATTTTTAAAGCCAATTATATATCAAAAAAGGATATTCAGGTATCACGTTAAAATTATAGCTGCTCAACATCAGTGATGTGACAGATTGATGAGTATTCAGATTCAGACATGATCATGGTACCATTACTAGGGTTAGAGTAATTGTGTTCACTTTATGCGTTTCAGAAGCACTTATATGATGCTTAATGTCTGCCAGGGATTGTTAAATAACTTGTTTAATCGTCACAGCAAGCCTATGAAGAGGGTAATATTGCCTCCGTGAGAGAGCCCAGGCACAGAGAGGATAAAAAAAGTGTCTAGGGCACAGGCAGGATTCCGAGGGAGGCAGATAGGCTTCAGTGTGTGTGTTGAATCATCACGGTCCGCTACCTCTCCTCAAAGTTTGGACAGTAGCTAACATGTATGATGTGTATTATGTGCCAGATCCTTTAGATCTATGTGCTTTATATATATATATTCATTCACTTTATGGTAACAAGTCACCAACTGGGAGTTAAGAGGTCTGGTTTCTAGTTTCAATTTCAGCACTGGACTGAGAGCATGATTTGGACTACCTTACTGTACCTCTCTGGGACTCAAGCTAGACAGTTAGTTGAATTAGGTGATTTATCTCCAAACTCTCTTCTAGCTCTGAAGTTTTAGAATTTGCAGTCTACCTTAAATGCCTTGAAAATATATACATACCTACCTACACACGCACACACACATAGACGCACACATACGCACATTTGGGGTTAGGTTTCCGGTTTTAAAACTGAATACTCACTCTAGATTTTTCCTCTCTCACACTCTCATCCTTGAAGAACCTTTTGTTTGCTCACTCACACTGATTTTAAAATTTAAATCTGACAGTGACATGTAGATGTCTTAGATTTAGATGCCATTATAAAATCCTTTTGGCAAACAAAACAAGAAACACAAAATGGAAACCCGCAGAAAATACACAAAAACCAAACACTTTTGCCTTTAATCATACAGGAACTTCTAATGAAGGCATTACTAGTTAGTTCAAGAAGCTCAATCTTTTCAATGATAGTCATCTGTATGCAGACTTGTGTGGTGCCTTATTCACATAAGGTTATCTTTCACCTACCCCCAAGTGCTAAACAGTCTCTAAGGCTGTTTAGAGACCATGTTCTTGGGAATATGGTAAAGGCAGGGAAAGAAAGGTAAGATCCCCAATCCTAAGCCAATAACAGTATATGAGTATATGAGTATATGATGCTTTTGTTGACAATCATGGTGACGAAGCCACTACTGTGTAGCTTCCTTTTGCTTTTCAGTTCATCGTGACCTAACTACTTAGGGCCATTCTCTATTTTACAGATAACACCAGAGATGGCACTCAGCTTCCGACCACACCCCATATCTCCTCTAGAATGAAGCACATTAAGCAAGAAATGGTCAAAAATCACCTACAGTTTGTGCGATTTGAAGCAACAGACCTCCATGGTGTGTCCAGATCTAAGAGTATCCCTGCACACTTTTTCCAAGTGAGTTTTACAGGTGGAGTTAAGATTAAATGTAATTTCACGACCATGAGCAAGCAAATGGTCCTAACTAATCTTTCTTATTTTCTTGTAATCTATACAGTAATTAAAGCTGAAAACCAATAATTTATTTTCTTTCTTGCTTGTCCCTCCCCAAACACATTATTGCTCCCTAAGGAGCTGAACGTATACTTTCAAGGCCCAAGCAGCAATTCCTTTACCCGATAGAAATAGAAAACTAATTAAGACTGGTAACTTTAGTTTTTCTGCCTTGAATAGTTTCCCTCTATAGAATTATCTTTTCTCTCTTGCTGCAATTATGAAGATTATATTTTGTTTGACATGAGAAAATTGCAACAGAAGACCCAAGAGCAAATATCAAATGAAAAAAAAAAGATTAAATAGTAAGAACTTGCTAGATAAAAAGGACATCCCTTTCAGCTTCTAATTCTGATAAGAAAATACCTTATTGTTGTTGGATGACTTAATGAATATGATTAAATTCTTGAAAATAGTGATATTAAGAAATATTGTAGTTTTGGATATGTTTTGAGACTTTTTGAGATTTTTTTTCCAGTTTATGTCATGTATTTTTTTAATGACTGATTTATTGCATCACTGAAACATTTCTTAGAAGGAAGGGATGTTAGTCAGTATTACATATGAAAGTGTAAAAGTTAAGCATCCTTGAAGTTTATTTTTAAGAGATATCTTACTTTCATCACTTTAATATTAAATTGTAATTTTATCATTTGTTTTATTTTGGGAAAAACTGAGCATCCCCAAAACACTTTTTTTTTTACAAGAATTCCAACAGGTTCAAATTTGTTTCTTAAAAATTTTCAACATCACTCATCATCAGGGAAATGCAAGTCAAAACCACACCTGTCAGAATGGCTGGTACCCAAAAGACAAGAAATAACAAGTGTTAAAAAAAAAAAAAGAAATAACAAGTGTTGGCAAGGATGTGGAGAAAAGGGAGCCCTTGTGCACAGTTGACGGGAATGTAAATTGGTGCAACCACTGTGGAAAACCACAGTATAGAGATTCCTTAAAATATTAAAAGTAGAAATGCCATAGCATTCAGTAATTCCACTACTGGCTATTTACCCTCCAAAAATGAAAATACAAATTTGGAAAGACATATTACCCCTACGTTTATTGTAGCATTATTTACAATAGCTAAGATACAGAAACAATCTAAGTGTCCATTGATAAATGAATAAAGATGTGGAACACATGTACAGTGGAATATTTCTCAGCCACAAAAAGGATGAGATCTTGCCACTTGTGACAACATAGATGGATCTAGAGGGTATTATGCTAAGTGAAATAAGTCAGATAAAGAAAGAAATACCATATGATTCCATCTACATGTGGAATCTCAAAAAAAGAAAACAAAGGAGCAAGCAAACAAACAAGCTGAAACGGATTCATTGAGAACAAACTGATAGTTGCCAGGGAGTATGGGGTAGGGGATGGGTGAAATAGGTGAAGGCAATGACAAAGTACAAAACTTCCAGTTATAAATACGCCATGCGGATGAAAAGTGCAGCAAAGGGAATATAGTCAATAATATTGTGATAACGTTGTATGGTGACAGATGGTGGACTTTGGTGGACTTTGTTGTGATCCAAATTTCAGTTATTATAGAGATTTAAGCTATTTTGCAAGAATTAGTATTGAATTCCTGGTGATCTATATTGGGGTGTGAAGTTGTTCTAGTGCTTTATATATATACAAGGTAACTTAATTTGTGGTCATGAACATGACATGTTTGTATATATTTATATATTTCCCCCTACTAATAGAGTAGTTTGAATCAGAATGTCCAAAAACGAAAAAAGAAAATGATAGTGTTAACAAAGATTGCTCGGAAAAATACAGATTAAATCGTTTGAAGAATACAGTGTGACTTTTTACTATTCTTTAAATTTGTGAAGGCCTAGTGGAATGAAATGGTAACAAGCCGTTCTTTATTGTTCACAATCAAGTGAGTACAAACAGATTTAAATTGCAGGAACTCTCGGAAGCCTCATGAGTAAAATAATATTACCCCTCATGTTAGATACATACAAAACGACAGATTTTCAAATGAAGAAATTGAAAAGTAGGGAAATAATATTATTTCTTACAGTAAAAATTCAAATGAAAGGATTTTATATTAAAGTACTCTAAAATTCCACAATATGTATGTGTGTGTACAGGTCCTTGAGGGAGTTGAAAAATTAAGCAGGCACTGAATAACTGAATAGTGCTTGACTTTCTCTACTTTATTACTGGCAAAAGCAGATTTGGATCAGCTAAGCCAAATGGCATTTGAAAACATGTGTATAGATGGTGGAAAGTGAAGGAGACAGTGGCTTAAGGTCAAAGGCAGAAGAGGGACCAGTAGATTGCCTCTACTAGCTTTGGCCGCTTTTTGGTACCCATGCTCTTTGGGATTGGAGGTAATATAAGAAACAATTTGGCTCACAGAATGTTAGTATGTTTTATTAACCTCATGATGCACACTGACATTATGGGAACCAGACTTTATATTTAGCTTTCTCTACCATCAGTGTAACCTTCAACACACGAAGCCTTGTTATACTGCTATGACACTATTTCTAGAAATTGTTTTATGTGTCTGCTCAACTTTATAACCTCATCATGTCCCTGTTGTCTGGCACATAGCAAAAGTTAAATAAATGACCAAATCTATTGACCCCAGAGGTATATAGCTAGAAAGTGTCTTAGCAATCATCTAGTCTAACACTTTTGTTTCACAGACATGGAAGCTGATGGCACACAGTCCAGTGATTTGCCTAACTTCGCATAGGTAATTGGTGAAAGACCTAGGGCTAGAAGTCAGATTTGGTAACATGCAGTTCATGGCTGACTTGAAGGCTATAACATTTTGGAACTCTAGCTCACAGGCAGTTTCTGGGACTGTGAGGCTGCGAGGCAATCATTCTTAGTGGGCTATAAAAATGACTGAAGACAGAAGTGCAGCTTTCAGTAGACCCAGTTCCTCTGGTGTTAGGATGTCTGTCATGTGTGTCCTAGAATAGGATAATTGTCATGTGTGTCCTAGGATTGACCCATACTAGTCTGTCTGGGAAGAACTGAGGATTCTCAGTTAACTGTGTGGATTACAATAGAATAAGCCAAAATAAAATCTTATCTGAAGTATTAGCAACTATGCCATAAAATAAAAAGTGCTTTGAAAAGGGCTAGGTTATAATCATTTCAAATAATTTCATAAGGCTTTACCTTTGTTGTTTGTGATAAAGACATTTTATCATTGTACCTTTTATTTAGGACTGCTACTTTCAGATCCAAGAACATATAAAGCCTTGAAGGCTAAAAAGGTTAACAGTTGCTTATAAAAGTAACTTTGGGGGTTTATTTTTAAAATATTTGAAATTTACTTGATACTAAGCTAATGTTACCCAGCAGACATTAGACACATTTTTTTTTTCCTCATCAGCAGTGTCTCCCCCCCACCTCCACCCTTTTGTTTGTTTTCAAGTTTCAAAACCTGATTGCTGTGTCTACTTTCTTTAGGAAAAAGTGATCCATGGCGTTTGCATGCCTCGAGGTTATCTTGAATTGATACCGAATCCTAAGGACGACGAAGTGGATCACATAAGAGCAACATGTTTTAATAGTGACATAGTCCTGATGCCAGAGCTCTCAACCTTTCGAGTGTTGCCATGGGCTGAGAGAACGGCAAGAGTGATATGTGACACATTCACTGTGACCGGTGAACCTCTTCTGACTTCCCCAAGGTACATTGCCAAGAGGCAACTGAGCCAGCTACAAGATTCTGGCTTTTCCTTGCTCTCTGCCTTCATCTATGATTTTTGCATTTTTGCCGTGCCTGAAATTATCAATTCAAAGACCATATCTTTTCCTGCTTCAA
The DNA here is from genome assembly GCF_014898765.1 of Herpailurus yagouaroundi. Lineage (NCBI taxonomy): Eukaryota > Metazoa > Chordata > Mammalia > Carnivora > Felidae > Herpailurus > Herpailurus yagouaroundi. The sequence continues at coordinate 25,661,840 of NW_024412394.1, read as the reverse complement.
CGTTGCTAAATAATCATGACCAGCCTTTCATCCAGGAACTCGTTGATGGTTTGTATCACACAGGAGCCAATGTTGAGAGCTTTTCCTCCTCTACCAGGCCTGGTCAGATGGAAATCTGTTTTTTGCCCGAATTTGGCATCAGTGCAGCTGATAATGCATTTACCCTCAGAACAGGTGTCAAAGAAGTGGCAAGGAAATATAACTACATCGCCAGCTTTTTCATTGAGACTGGATTCTGCAATTCAGGAATTTTGTCTCACAGTCTCTGGGATGTCGATGGGAAGGAAAACATGTTCTGCAGCAGTTCTGGGATTGAGGAGCTCACGATCACTGGGAAAAAATGGTTGGCAGGACTCTTGAAGCATTCCGCTGCTCTCAGCTGCCTGATGGCTCCCGCTGTTAGCTGCCGAAAGCGTTATTCTAAGGAGAGTAAAGACCTCAAGGACAGTGTGCCTACAACGTGGGGATACAATGATAACAGCTGTGCTTTTAATATCAAGTGTCATGGTGAGAAAGGCACCCGGATAGAGAACAAACTGGGCTCAGCCACTGCGAATCCTTACCTGGTGTTGGCTGCTACTGTTGCTGCAGGCTTGGATGGACTTCAAAGCAGCGATGGTGTCCTGGTTGGTCCAGATGACAGCACGGACCTCTATCAGTCAAAACCTTCCGAGATTCCTTTGAAACTGGAAGATGCTCTTGTGGCACTGGAGGAAGATCAATGCCTGAGACAGGCTCTCGGGGAAACTTTTATTCGCTATTTTGTTGCCATGAAAAAATATGAGTTGGAAAATGAAGAAACAGATGCAGAGAGAAATAAATTCTTAGAATATTTTATTTAGAATAGCACCCTTAACTCTTCTTTCAGAGATGTGATTTTTACTTAAGTAGTTGATCTCCCAGAAAGAAAAGATTGGATTTTTATAATTAACAACAAAAAGACTACAAATGCTTTCGCTCTTTTTTGTCCCCATGGAGTATTTGACAGATATGAAGTGGGACTGCTGAGAGATTCTGACAGTAGAAACAAACAATAAAGTTGTGGTGCGGCTGGTATTATGCAAATTTACCAGGTCTTGTCAGTCAGTCATCATTTCCTCTGTGTATGTTGACCTACATAGAAATATGCAGTTATTTTGGGCAACAGATACATTCACACAATAAAAGAAGTCTTAAGAATTACAAAACAGAATTTAAATGACTAAAAAACCCAAAGGATTTCAATGAATTTCAATTATACACATAGGTTGTGACTGCCAGAAAGACAAAAATACTTACTAATACAATCTCACTAATCAAGACCTCTGGAGGACAGGTGCTCTGTTTCCTGCCCTTTCCCCACCCTTCTGCCATTACCCTTCCTGTTGGCCAACCTGCAGGTGATGTGGCGAGGGTGACACTCCTGGGAATGGAGCCCGCACAAGATGGAGTAACAACGTGGAAGCTGTGTTGCAAAGCAAATTTTGCAAGCATCATTGTGATCTTTCTAAATAAGTTAAATGAGTCTTCAAAAATATGTCATGATGACAAGTTAGCAGACGTTTTCACCTATATCCCTTCTTTTCACTGTTTTTTTGCTAGTTTCTGAAAGGCCTGGGAAGTTCAGGACTATAATGTCCATGAGAAACAAATCCATAAGAAATAAAATTTGGCTGGGAACAATGAGGTCAAGTATTTGAAAGTCATGAAAATTTTTCTTTAAGCAATATCTCATATAGAATCCTATGCATAAAACACAGGTGGAATGGGTATGTGTGGTGGGGCGGGGCGGGGGTGGGGGATGGCTGGGCTCTTCATGCTTCGCTCTGTTCTTTGAAGATGTCTGTAGTGCTTTGTGAAGTGTCAGAGCAACTGCCTATATAAGAGGGCTATGCTTGCAGCTGAAGTTTGTCTTTAAATGACTGATTCTACTGCCCACAGAGGTTGGTATGTCCCAGAGAATATTAAATGTTCCAGATCTTCATTTGAAAGAGATACTTTTGCTAACTATCCCTAAAGTTTAGCTTCATTGGGAGGAAATCCAAAATCCACTGACTAGCAAGTGAAAACCCTATTCTACTGCTTAGGATCAAACAAGAGATTTTATGTTCAATTAAAACTGACAGTGGCCTCAGTTTAGATAGCAAACACAAGAGCAGAGGATTAGACTTGGCTCAGATCCTCCTATTCAAATTCGTAGCACCCAGTAGCTTAAACAGTCAAAGTTGCCTGTCCATCACTAATTGCTGCCCTCTTTTCTCTGTTGAGCAGGAGAATAACGTTCTTGGTGGATTAAGAGGTAGAGGGCAAGGTGGTGCTGGGTGAGTGGAGAAGGAAAGGAATCAGCCCAGAAACTTCTGAGAATGGAATCCCACACATTACATCATGGGAAGGATGGCAGGGAGGAACCCCATGGCAGCTCGCTAGTTATTTGCCAATATTCATTCTCTCTCTGTTCCCCATAGTAACACCTAAATGTGTCAGTTGGAACGCATTATGGAAAATAAAAATGACATTTCTGAGTTCCACTGTGGCTGAGTGTGGTCATGTGATTAGATTCAGGCCAAAGAGATGTAAGTACAAGTGCTGCATGGAAACTCTGGGAAACTTCTTTAAAGGGCACACTCTCTGTCTCCCGCCCTTTCTCTATCCTTCTGCCTTTGCCATTCCTGTTGGTTAACCTGCAGGTCTTGCAGCTAGAGTAATGCCCTCGGGAATGGAACCCACACGAGATGGAGTTACAAGGTGGAAACTCTGCTCAATGGCCTACATTGAGATTTTTACCTGGGAGAGAAGGAAACTCTCCTCTAAGGTGCCGTGATTTTGGGTCTTTGTTTCTGTGACAAAACTTATCTTCCTACTTGTGTGTGTGTGTGTGTGCGCATGAGTGCATGTGCCTGAGTTGTATGTGTATATATACGTGTGTGGGGGACATTTGGGGAATTTGAGAATGAAAGAATAAAGATATAAGAAACAGTGAAAGACTACTTCCTCAATCTTTCCACTTCTTGAGAATCTGAATCAGAAGGATCCACGCGTGTAAAAAAAACTGTACTATCTCCCACCCTAACAGAGCTGTATAGACACTTCTGTCATCCATGGGCCTTCATGAAACATGGCTAGTGTTTTGGCTTGTTTTTTCCACAACAGATAGAAGGTACTATAAAAATTCTGCTAATCAAATTGTTATATCAGTGTGTGTGTGTGTGTGTGTGTGTGTGTGTGTGTGTATATGTTATATCAGCATAACCTAAAAAAAAACTACAAAATTCAGGATGGCAATGTGAAGAAATTATGTAACCAGGAATAATACCTTTGATGTTAATTGTACCATAGTGAGTTGACAAAAAATTTTCGGCTGATCTTACAACATAATTTGGTGTGGTAATCTTCACAGAGATTTCCTTTAGGTGTGGGCTGATGTATATTCTTGTTTTTAAAGGTAAAACCAAAGTAACATTGGCCAAGAGTAAAGTTGAGGGTTAAACAAAAATTGTGATAGATGTAAAAATGGAATGATCTGTTTCTTTTCTATTTCTTTACCTGTTTACATGCTTTCTATTTTTGAGGGGACTTTCTGCTAATGCTTCAAGCTTTTAGGTCTAGGCAAAAGGGCCAGATACTCACTCAGTAGCATTTATTGGGCACATTTCGTATGCTAACTCTTCTGCTGGGAGCCACAGTACCAGAGTAGACCCAGAAAAAAAGATGAGAAGACAGTGAAAGTGTTTTGGATCTGTGTATCTTGAGCAGAACAGAATAATTTTTTTTGATAGACCTAATGCTGAAGAAACTATTTGGAAGGCTGCTTTATGGCTTGAAAAGGATGCTTTATGAATCTCTTTACAGAAATTACTTTCTTATTTTCATTAACTATAATTGTTCTAATCAAAGCTTAGGGGAAAATGTGATTCCTGAATTTAAAGTTGGTTATTAAATGAGTATACATAAGAAATGTAAATTAAAAACTATAATGTTTTAAGACCAGAAACTAAAACATTAGTATCATAGTAAGAAGTTTCTATTTTCAAGGACATTTTATGATCTAAAATTTCATTTTACAGTGTCTGAATCATAACGAAGCTTGAAATGATGATTTGAAGGCAATAAAAGACCCAAAAACTTTAATATGAATAAAAATTGAAAGTGCACACACAGTAAGACCTGAACTTATCAGCAATGTGCAACAGTCTATTGACATATCTCCGGTCTCTGTTTAACAAAATAGACTTACCAATATGTTTGTGATATAAGTCTTAAGGGGGCAATACCTTTCATCTTGGGTTTCCCACTACAAGAGTTAGAACTAGTGTCTCTAAACACTACATATATGCAGAGTGCCCTACATCTTCTCTGTTAACATGCTCCACATGTTACCTTTAGTTAGCAGTTCATATGGCGGATTTCCTATGGATGTGAGTTTCAAGAATGAAGGACACAGATCTTATTCATATTTATGTTTATATTTCCTATTCCTTGTAGATGTTCTGCAAGGAATTCAATAAATGCTTAATCAATCAATCAATCAATCAATGTATATACTGTAAGCATAATGGAGTTCTATGCTTGTCCAGTATCATACTCTTACACATATTCATATGCCCAGAGAGAGTGAAAAGTAGAAATGGGGACAGCTGAGAGAATCCATGATTTGTGCTTTGTTATTAGCCCTAAACGTTCTGCCGTTAGATGTACTTCTTCAGCTTCTCTGTTTCTAGGAACTCTTGGGTAAACAATTTGATCAGCTTGATGGGGATCTTAGAAAAAAACAACAAACAAACAAAAAACAAAAAACAGAGAGCAAGGTGGAGTGATCATGCTTTTTGGCCACATTGAACCCTTAAGTAACTTTCTTATGTTTGTAGAATTCCTCACTTTTTGTCTCCTGTTGTCCAAAGTAGAAGTTAGAATCTCACCTTTCCAGTTTTTCTTGCAGCCTTGGTGCAGGCTCTGCCAATCAGATGCAATAATTCAACCCTTGTGGACTTCACTCTGGGTAAACCTGAGGAGGAAGCAGTGACAAGAGTCCCAAGGGTAGCATCCTGGGTTGGCATTGGTAGTACTAGTTGCTCAGTGGGAGTGGCTTATGGTCTATGTGGAACAGTCAGTGTAGCTTCCAAACCTGGCTTTCTGACCATCCCTGATTCTGTGAATTACTTAATATCTCTTAATAAATTCACTTCTGCTTGAACAAGCTCGAATTTGCAAAGATTGAAAAACAGTACGTAAGGATACACAAAAAAGCACGAAACTTTGATAAGGGGAAAAGAAGATACAAGATAGAGAGTGCCCTTTATCAGAAGAATAGGAACAATTTAATGTTTATATTAGAGTAAACAAAGGCTTATTAAACTCCTTGTTTGGAGCCTCCATCATGCTCGTGCTTTCTCATTCATTGCCTCGTTTGATGGTTTCTACAATTGCATGAGCGTGGTATACTCATTATTTTAAATGTAAGAGAGGTAAGACTCAGTACTTAAGTGCTGACAGAACTGAGAATCAAATCCAGGTATCCACCCTTGGGGCATCATGGTCTCTGTGCTATATGCAAACGTCATTCCCTACACAGTTCCAGCTGAGAACAACACTGAAACTTAAGCTGCACATTATATTTCACTTTTAAGGCTTTTGGGTACCAAAATGCAAGTAGATACTTAAGTAAACATATCTTCCTTTTCTGTTAATGTGTCGACATGTTCAATTTAATGTCGTTTCACTGGGTTTTAGCCAATATGTTTGACTACAAATAAACCTCAGCCAAGCAGATACGGAATTGTTCAGGTAACAAATAGCTGATAACTCTGTCCAGGGCCAGAAAATCTCATCACAAAGGAGTTTCATGTGAGAACAGCATCTATTTCAGAACTTTTCTCAGAGAAGAATAGCAACCCAAGCCTTAAAGAGTTTTATAATTTTTTTGAATACAAAAACAGCTGTTTTTGAAGTTACTGACAGTCCTCGGAATGTGAACTGAAATTATTTTGTTCTGTCTTCAGAAATATCCTTTGACAAGTGTTCAGCATTCACTGAGAGCATAAAAGATTTGATACTTCTCTCTGGCTGCTTAAGGAATAAAAGATAAGAAAGCACATTGATTTTTAAAACAGTCAGCTTACCTGAAAGGAGAAGGTGTAAATTAAGGTGAAAAGAGAATCGGCTGGGAATCTGGCACACAATGAGGGAGCTTTAAATTTTTTCCTTTTTAAGATTTTTCTTCTATTGTAATATGATCAGTTAATCAACTTATAAATCCGCGTAAATCTTATCTGGAAAGGAAAGAAATGTATAACTTTAATTAATAGCTGTACAAATAAAGGGCCTCCAATGTATGATTCATTGAAAACGAATGGGTATCTGTTTACTGGACTCATACAAGGGATTTGCTGAATAAATTGTTACATTGTGGGGAAGTTTGCAAATGTAAGCTAGAGGGCAGCAGCGGACCATCAAACACAGAACTTGTGGCTTGGAATTCATCACAAAACCTGATATTAAACATGAAAGTAACCAGATCTTAAATGAATAGAAATTGGAAAAAAAAAAACCGTATTAGAAATACTAACAGCATAAATGCATCTCCAATCACATGACTCACATTTGAGTATCTTTAGGTTAACAGATATTAAGCAGAGGCTCAATATCAGGGTAGGGGGAAAGGAGAGAGGAAGGTTATAATATTACTGACACTGAAGGGTACATTCAGGAGCCATTAGAAATATGAAACCATGGAAACATTAGCTTCATTATGTGATGCCTGAAATTAATCCAGGTGTTTAAAATTCTGGATGACTCTGCAATGGATTTGGAATAAATAGTTCTGAAAAGGACTAAAGAAGAAATGTTTAATATTTAATAAGCTATAAAAAGAATGATAAAAAACCCGGCTATAATTTGTTACTTATTCGGAGGTCCATTTAAATAAATCAGATTATAAAAGCCTCTCAAACCTCTACAAATTAAAAAAATTCCTCCAAATGATAGTTTTCTTTCTCACATCACTAGAAAACACATAGGCTAAATCACCTTTCACAAGGTAATCAGAAATTAGGATACTTTAGCGTCAGGAGTGAAAAAAATATGGTGAGATTTTAAGTGGTTATTGACTTAGATACTAAGCAACATTTCTAATCAACTTATTAAATAATTGTTTTTGAGAGAATTTTGCATGTAAATTCTGAAGAGGAAGCTGCAAAACTGGACAATACATGTTTGTTTCTCACAAAGAATTTTTAACTTAATTGAGAGAGTAAGACATATTTATTAATGTCTACGGATTGAGGACAGATACATGTTGGAGAAGACAACAAAACAGTAGAGTGGAGAATGTCATTGATCTAGTAATACTACAGTCTGTATCTTGTCTATATGTCCTTGACTCTGAACTCATTCCCCGCAGGGGCAGGGGTTATCAGGATCCCTGTCTCCAGGACTTGAAGAAGGAAAAGAGGTGTGGCTAGGAAGGAGAGAAGAAACAGAGGCTGGGTCAGGCTGTACCCCTGCCTTCATTCCCTGACAGTGAACGGGCATCTTACTTGAGCTTCTCATCTAATGCAAGAGGCATCTCTCAGGTGTTCTCAGGACCCCAGTCTTCTGGCTTTCTCAGCCCTAATGCTACCATTATGATACTTCTACTTATCTCCTGTGTGGACCATTCCTGATGTTTCTTTCTGTCAGAATTTAAACATGTTGACATGTTTCCAATGTGTATAATACATGTACACACATCCCAGGAAGGGGAAAAAAACTGTATCCATCTCAAATACCCTTCATACTCTCTTTTATTTATTTATTTTTTTAAAAAAATTTTTCAATGTTTATTTATTTTTGGGACAGAGAGAGACAGAGCATGAACGGGGGAGGCGCAGAGAGAGAGGGAGACACAGAATCGGAAACAGGCTCCAGGCTCTGAGCCATCAGCCCAGAGCCCGAGGCGGGGCTCGAACTCACGGACCGCGAGATCGTGACCTGGCTGAAGTCGGACGCTTAACCGACTGCGCCACCCAGGCGCCCCATTCATACTCTCTTTTAAATCAAATTTATTGATTATGTTACATATCCTTGCTCTTTCTACCTCCTGTTACTATTTACTCCTGACGGCTCCATAGCAATCTATTCCATACTTCTCTCATCAAGGTTGACAGCCATGTCCTCCCTTCTTGTTAAATCCACTGGCCATGTCTCTTTCTTTATGTTTCAGGACTGCTAGACAGGTAGAATTTGACACAGCTGGACTCTGCCTTTTTGTTGAAATGGCTTCCTCTTGACTTGTAAGACAACACAGGTTCTAGGTTTTCTTCTTAATGGCCACTTCTCAATCTCCTGTGAACTTCTCTCTTCTGTCTGATACTTTTTGTTGGTTATTATTTACGATCCTTGTCATCTCTCTAAAAAGTCCTCTCCTCATTCTAAAAAGTGTTCCCATAACCTCTTATCTATTATTAGTATTACTTTTTATTGATTAAAACTCTTGGTTTGGGGGCGCCTGGGTGGCGCAGTCGGCTAAGCGTCCGACTTCATCCAGGTCACGATCTCGCGGTCCGTGAGTTCGAGCCCCGCGTCGGGCTCTGGGCTGATGGCTCAGAGCCTGGAGCCTGTTTCCGATTCTGTGTCTCCCTCTCTCTCTGCCCTTCCCCCATTCATGCTCTGTCTCTCTCTGTCCCAAAAATGAATAAACGTTGGAAAAAAAAAAAACCCTCTTGGTTTGAAGTAATGGAAATCAAATTGAATTTGATTAAACAAAAGGGAAGTCTTAGAGTTTTTCTCTGGTAGAGGTAGAAGGTGTGCCTCATGGGCCATAAGAACCTGCATGTGGGTAGGTCCCAGAAATGGATCTAATCAGGGACCAAGGCACTGTAGATGAACCAGAACATCTCTGTTCTTATCTCTGGGTCTCTCTTTATGCTAGCATTATGCTTTCTCTCTTGCCATCGCCTGGATTTCTCTATATCTTTCCGTATACAATGGAAAATGGCTGCTGATACAACGGACCAGATTTATATCTTTTATGTTCAACAAGCACCTGCCTGAAGCTGGACTTTCTACTTCCAATTCTAAATTGCCTGGTTCAGTTTGGGCAATGTACCCACTCTTCATACAGTTAACTGTGGCCTGCAAGGGCAAGACATAGTGTACAACCGTGGCTGTTTCCTCTATCACAATGTGGGTAGGACAGAGAAGGGGGAACCTGTGTGGGATGACATGAAAACCCAGTGAGTGTTCATGGCAAATTCCATCCCTTCAGTTTCCATCTACAAGTAGGTGACTTCCAAATTAATGGCTCAAAATACACTTCCACTTGCATATCCCCCAGGCATCTCAAATTAAGTGTCCAGTGTTTAACTCATGACCTTTGGCCTAAAAATCTCCATATCTGTCCTCTGCTATTCTTTCAGTCTTGACTGGTGTCCTACTAGGAGAAGTCCCTTCACCAGGTTACTGATAATCTGCTGCCATTCATTGTTTAAGCACTGGAGGTCTGGTGAGACATGTGTTCTCTTCTCTTCACATGGTCGGGTCTTCCCCCCGATCCCTCTCACCTACCCACGTTAGTCTGTCTTCAGCTTTTTCCTGTTTGAAGGGCTCACTGAGTCTCAGTCATATCCTCTACCCACTGAAGGATCTACACAGTCCACCGGGCAGCTTCAGCTATGGCTTTACCTCATCCTGCACACCAGTTTGCCTCAGGTCAACTATTTCCCTCTGCGCTTTTGGCATGTGATTTTGGGCAAGTAAGCTAATTTCTTTAAGCAACGTTTGTATCATTGATAAATAAAGATATCCTGCTTATCCACAGCAGCAGGCCTGTTGCAATAACTCTCCCTTTTTAGCTCAAAATGTACTGTGCTAAGCTTCTTTGGATATTCCTTTAAAAATGTGACAATAAATGAGTGATCATTTGACTTAACCATCCAACAGTTACTGAAAACTTTGTTATGAGTTAGATGAACAGAAACCTAAAACTGAGTGGAAAATAAAGAAATGTCTTGACTGAGATCTGCAGAAAGCATCTGAATTGGACCCCACATGCACTCACCTTCAAATCTTCTTGGCTTCTCTTTATAGTATGAAACAGTACCCTAAGGTCACTTGTCGCCCTTGGAGCTCATGGTACAATAGAATGATTCTCTTCAGGGACACTCATTTTTCATACTCATGTACCCAGTCAAAGAAGCCTCATGCTGTATGACGGCCTTGCAGGTTGTTTTGGTATTTTGGTCAGGGCACAGTAATTGTTTTTGCATGTCCTGGTTTCCCAGAGCTGTTTCTCCGTCTCACTGATATGAAGGAAGAGAAAAAAAAAAAATAGTGAGAAACTGAGGCAGCTTTGAGAATCACAGTGGTTACAAGGATGCCCTAAAGCAGTGCTGCTCAGCGCTGCTCAAAGGGAACCTTGCAACAGCAGAAGCATCACCTCCGAGATTTTTAGAAATGCAAACTCTCAAGCCCAGGAATATGTGTTTTCACAAGTGCTCTAGGCGATTCCTCTGCATGCTTAGGGTTGAGAAGCACTGACCTTCAAGATCAAGACCTGTCCAGTAGTTCACAGAGATTTCCATAAGCCCCGAATCTAAGGGGAAAACACACAAAGCCTCCACTGCCTTCGAGAAGCTACTTCCATGCTTCTAGTTTCTCGTGCCCCTGGGGCTAACATTTGCTATTCTAAACTGCCACAGAGCCAAACAGCTGTTCTCACACCTAGGATATCTGCCTAGTACTTAAGAAAGGCTTTTGCGTGCTTCAAAAAAAGTATGTTATCTGCTGTGCTATTAGGGCCAATGTGATGACTATTAATCAAGTTTGCAGCTAAGGCAGTTAAAAGCTTCTTGACATGTGAATGATCTCACTTCAGTTCATCACTTACTCCTTTAAGGAAGGAGAGAGGCTCTATAAAGAATAGTCTTTCATTGAATGACTTCCAACTTATTGGGTTTGGGATATTTTTAAGAATGCGATTTTGGCAGGACATTTAACCTTATTGAGCTATCTGTACTCTGTGGAGGCAAAATTCCTGCATGATCAAGAAGTCACATGGTATTTATTTGGTACTAGTTGGGGTTATGCAATACCTCTTAATTCTCTTAATGCCTCTTAATTCTAATAATAAGCCCATTTTTTTTTCATAAGGCAGAAGCAGTTTTTAGGATATACACTCACAATAGGAAACACATTGTACACACTGCATTTGTCCACATTCCTGTAAAAGATTCTGATATTTCTAAAATGCATTATGCACATCAGATTCACACACGCACACACATACACATACATACACAAACACACATGCATACACAGGAATGAAAGAGAAAGAAGTGTATTTATCCACAATAGATTTAAACCCCTACATAAAGACACACACAAATGTGTGATTTGGACAGCCATTATGCCTATTGGGGAGGTCTAGTGTAGAGTTTTCAATGGTGAAGGTTCTGGAATTAGACTCTGGGTTTGAGTCCCAGCTCTATCTCTCACTATCTCTGTATCCTTGTGAAGGTTTTGTGAACTTTCCATGCTCAGTTTCTGATCTGGAAAAGGAGGCTCAAAATAAAACTTCAAAATTCAATGTGAGTATTAAATTAGTTAATGCATGGAGAGCCCCTGAATTAGTGCATGACATCTGTTAAACACGCAGTAAATATTTGCAAACAAATTATAGTATTGTTTATTTTTTGTGACAAGAGAAAACATGAATTTCCTTTTACCCTGTCCATATGGTTTGAGACCTTCCCAGCTGGGGGTTGTAGTTTAAAAAAGGAGTTCTCTTGGAGATATTTATGGTGGAGTTGTATAAAGGAAGCAAGGATAGGGACCAGTTTTATTTATTTTTTTTTTTTAATTTTTTTTTCAACGTTTTTTATTTATTTTTGGGACAGAGAGAGACAGAGCATGAACGGGGGAGGGGCAGAGAGAGAGGGAGACACAGAATCGGAAACAGGCTCCAGGCTCTGGGCCATCAGGCCAGAGCCCGACGCGGGGCTTGAACTCACGGACCGCGAGATCGTGACCTGGCTGAAGTCGGACGCTTAACCGACTGAGCCACCCAGGCGCCCCAGGGACCAGTTTTAGACTTAACCTTGATGTCTTCAGGGCTCAATGTTTGTTTTCCTCCTTCCCAATCCAAGTAATTCCTGGACAAGATAAGCACTACTTTATCATGTCAGTGCAGAGCTTGACATGGGGCTCAAACTCACAAACTGAGATCATGACCTGAGCTGAAATCTAGTCATATGCTTAACCAACTGAGCAACCCAATTGCCCCGCTTTTCTCTTCCTTTCTCCCTCTCTTTCTTTCTTCTTTCTCTTTCTTTTTCTTTCTTTCTTTCCCTTCCTTCCCTCCCTTCCTCCCTTCCTTCTTTCTTTCTCTCTTTCTCTTTCTTTCCATATGTATAATTTAAAAAAATTACTCTTTTACTTGTAATACACTTCAGAGGTAGTCTTTGACTGACAGAAAATATAATAGTATATCAAATTCAAGCAGTCCTTCGAACATTATTCTTCACAGTTATATTTTATACACATGTAAGAAGAAGATGACTTTTGCAGATGGAACTTTCTAGAAGAAATCCCATGTAGCATAGATTTTCAACTGCCTGTGAAGTTGAAAGGAATCTTTCTAACATACTAAATCACAGTGTGTTTCTTGAACAATACAAAGGACTGAAATGCAAGCCTGTTCATTCATTTGTTTACTACCAAGTACAATTTTCATGCTAAGTCAAAAAAGAAATATGCAGGGTTAAGAGAAAGACAAATTTGAATAATTTATGTAAGGACAAAAACCTCACATCTACAAAAAATAATGTTTGACACTGGGATTTCTTCTGAAAAGAGCTCGCTTTATTAAATTTCAAGGAAAGTAAACTTATTCTAAAGAGTAACAGATTTATAACCTTTTAAACAAAGAATTGTCCTCAATGAGGACATTAAACTTAGAAATTAAATATTACAAATTGGTAACAGTATTTAGACCAAGAAACACACAATTTTGCACACTTTAATTTTTTTACATTATTTTCAAACTTGAAAATCTTGTAAGATTTTTTTCCTGAAGACTTTAAAAAATTATCCCCAGATAATAATCTACTTTATTTTGTGCTACCTCATCTAGTTCTACATAGTTCAAATAGTGATTAATACACTTTTCTAAATAGGAAATAAAATATGAGCAAATGAAGATAATCACAGGCTATCTCATATAGTATTTATAAAATATAACTAATTTTATGATGAATTATCACATTGTTCTTTCTCCTTTCAAATTTATACTATGAACTTTGGTATTAACAATTTTTTGGTGAGGATAAAATCTTTCATCCTTCTTACTAAAAGGAAGATTAGCGACACTCATCTTATGCCAGAGACTGTTCTCCTGAGGTTGTTTTTTCATGACTTCCACACAGAACACTGTGCTTGCTACTGTTCATGGTTGGTTAGAGCCACATTGCAGCCTACGAAGGGCTTCTACTGAGAAATTCACAATGAATTAATGAAATTTCAAGTTCTGTTACCAGAGAGTGACACAATAAAATCCTCTGAGATCCATATCAAACCAGAGGGTTTCACTACCAAGTGACTCAGTTGGTTTCATGCTACTGCACAGTGAATAAGAGTCTCTCAATAAAGCCACACCATGAGCTTCTATATACCGTACAGTAAATCAATAGCATTTTACAACAGAATTATATGGTAAGCTTCCCTGTGCTTTACTCTAAATCAATGGAGATTCACAATAGGATTCACCTTTTAGCTTCTATGAATTGCATGGTAAATCAAGTGTCTTTATTTATTTTAAAACTGGATAGTTGCCATTACATTAGGCAATAAACCTACAGGCATAACGTTTCTAAGAAAGAAGTCTTATTTCCAAAACTTGCCTCCAGATACTTAATGAATTTCTCATGAATAAAGGTGATAGCTTCTATGATGTCAAATATTGGAGCCACTTGGACAAAAAAAGAAAAACTTACTGGAAGGGGCAAGACAATTTTCAGAACCACAAACTCATGAAGAAACCGAGGGCTAAGAAATTTTTCTGTTGGTGAGAAGTAGGATGATAGCAAAAAGGATTCAGAGAGAATGAGGAGGTTGTAAGAGGGAAGAGAACAAGATGCTTGTCAAGCATTGACTGAAATATCCCATCCAGCAATTACTAAAAATTTTATTCTTTTTTTGCCAGTGAGATATAGTTACTTGATTCCGTGGTCTCTTTTAATGGTAACGTTTTAGGGACTGAGGACAAACAATTTCTAGAGAAAATATTTTACCAACCTGGAAATATTTTCTCAATTCTGAAAGCTTCTTGCCTTTTTAGTACAATGCTATTAATTTTCTAAAGACTAAATTTAAGTAGGGTGAGTTCAGATTGGGTTTTAGTCTGTTGTAGGGGGAAATAATTGTAAGTATCAAATATGATTTTAAAGTGATTTTCACTTATGAGACAATCAAATGATGTAAATCTTTCAGACAACCCAAAGTGTGAGGTTTTCAAGTACATACAGAACTAAACATTTTAGGAATGTGAAAGATACCAATTATCCCTCACCTTTCTTTTAAGGATGAGGAAGCTAAGGCCCAGAAAATTTTATATAATTTGCCCAAGGGCTGTTAGTCACTGGCAAAGACAAAATAGTATCAGGATCTTCTAATTTCCAGCCTGGTGCTTTTTTTTTTTTTTAATATTGTACAATGTCATCTTCCTATTATCCCATATTTAAATAGAATTTTTGTGCTGTCACTGGAACTTGTAAAATATTTTTACCCTTGAATCTGCCCTTTTATTTGCGTTTTGTCATGTTTTAAAGCCCCATTGGTTTTCTGCCTAGAGGAATTTTGAATTAAATTGCCTTTTGGGTTCTAAATTTGTTTTAAAACTCATTTTGAATTGGCTCATAAAACTGTGAGCTTGTCCTGCTTGAGTTTGGGCCCAGCCCCTGATTTAAATTGACTTAGACATAAACTGGAGATAATTTCCAATTTTTCTCTACTTCCCAATCACCAGTCAGACTTTTGCTATTCTGTTTTACGTTCTTATGACAGAAATTGAGGAAAGTATCCCAACCCTTGAGGTGATTTAGAGAACCCTGGACCAGATTCAAACACATTAAGGAAAAAAAAAGAAAGAGTAGCGGTAGATTTTAGATACCAAGTGTATTCAAACCTGTTCCAGAAAAAATACCAGCAGGTGTCAATGACTCCTAGTCTTCCAGTCCTTTATCACCTCATTAACTTTTGACTGCCTGACCCAGGATGCTCATGGCTATGTCAGTGTCAGGCTTCTGGCTTCCTATTTTCTCTCAGGAATATGAATTATTCCCCCCACCCAACTTAAAGAAAGCTTTTACTGACAATATCCTTTGGGAATTGGAGTAACAGAGAAATACTATGTAAACATATATGTTCTGCTTGGGGCACCTTTACCTCTAACCTTCAATAATCTTTGAGATTTTATTTTATTTTTTAAAAAATTTTTTAACGTTTATTTATTTTTGGGACAGAGAGAGACAGAGCATGAAATGGGGAGGGGCAGAGAGAGAGGGAGACACAGAATTGGAAGCAGGCTCCAGGCTCTGAGCCATCAGCCCAGAGCCTGACGCGGGGCTCGAACTCACGGACCGTGAGATCGTGACCTGAGCTGAAGTCGGACGCTTAACTGACTGAGATCTTTGAGATTTTAATTCTATCTTTTCTGTGTCCAGTTTGGCCCAGAGTTCCTAACATTCCTACCTTCCTTTCTTCCCATCTAAGTCCTGAAATACACAAGGGGACAAAGTTTTAAGCAAGAGTTTGCAATGGAGATTACATGCATAAGCGTGTGAGTGTGTGTTCAGAGTTTGTGAATGGATGCAGGTAAGCAAGTCAGAAATAGAAAATCATCCACATTTTCTTTTACATGAGTGCAAGGTAATGCTTACACTTAGCTTAAATAGCTGTTGGGTAAATGAGTGAAATTAGGATACATTTCTCTTTCAGATTTCAGTTTTGGATACTTAAGTATTCTGCTCCAGTGGAAGGCAGGCTAACTAGAAGCTGCAGACCCAGTTCTTGGCTCCCTGTTGGAGCTACCCCCAAGCTGCGAACAGATGTTGATGTGTCGTCACATTCAGGGTGACAGCTCTGTAACTGTAGCCCAGAGAGAGGAAGAAGGCACAGAGAGAAGGGAGCTGGGGGGAAACAAAACCAAACCACTCTGCCTGATTATTTCCACCCCTAAAGCAATGGTTCTCTCCTTGGCTGCACATTGCAGTTACCTGGGAGCTTTGAAAAACACTGACGCTTGGGTCCCACCCCCAAACATCCTGATGAGATTGGTCTGGGGGCTGGGGCTTAAGCTTCAGGATTTAAATAACCCCCCCCCCCCAAGGTGATTCTAATGTGCAGCTGAGTTGTTCTTAATCTTGGCCTTAAGGAATTATTGACTATCAATTCTGCTTTTGATTTAACCAATAATTCTCAAACCTGCTTGTGAATGAGAATTGCCTTGGGAGGCTGTTGAAGACACAGATTCTTCGGCCTCATCTTGCTCAAACAGAATGACTTCAGGGTGGGTCCCCAAAAATATGCTTTTAAGAAAATACCCCCTCGGGGCACCTGGGTGGCTCAGTTGGTTGAGCATCCAACTTCATCTCAGGTCATGATCTCAAGGTTCATGAGTTCGAGCCCCACATCAGGCTCACTGCTGTCAGCACAGAGCCCACTTCTGATCCTCGGTCTCCCTCTCTCTGCCCCTCCCCTACCTGCATTCTCGCTCTCTCCTTCTCTCTCTCTCTCTCTCTCTCTCTCTCTCAAAAATAAACATTAAAAAAGAAGAGAATACCTCCTCAGTGATATTTTATGCAGTCAGCTACTTGAGAAAGAGAACTGTTTATCTGTTCTTCTTTTTACAAAATTTTTAAATGTTTATTTATTTTTGAGAGAGAGAGAGAGAGAGAGAGAGAGAGCATGAGCAGAGGAGGGGCAGAGAGAGAGGGAGACACAGAATCTGGAACAGGCTCCAGCCTCTGAGCTGTCAACACAGAACTCAACAAGGGGCTCAAACTAACAGATCGTGAGATCATGACCTGAGCCGAAGTCGGAGGCTTAATCAACTGAGCCACCCAGACTCCCCGTGTTCTGATAATTACTGGATAATTTATCTTGGCTTATGTCCCTAAAGTTCATAGGAACCTCGGCTGACGGCACTATTCATAGCTGAGGAAGGGGAGGGTGTACAGAGTTTACAGAGAAGTGAAAGTTATGCTGGAAACGCTTCCCAAGTGGGAAGAAGAATAGGAAGGAATATGGAAAAGGAGGAGAAAATTTTTGTGCAATTTTAACATGATTTGTTGATAAACTTATCTTGAGGTAAGTATATATCAATCCAGTGATTCTTTGATGTTGCAAAAGACCTGGACTTGTGCCCTGCAGCTGTCCTTTGTGTAAACTCGAGATATCTGTGTTCAGCCATGAAATGGATAGAAGAAGACCTCATACTTTTGTGGGGTTATTGGGAAGCAACATCTGTATTGTATCTGGGACAATCTTTGTGTGGAAGGTGGTACGAGGCAGCCATTATTTTTATCGCATATCCATAATTTTTTTCTGAGCAATAATACATGTAGAGAGGACGACGAGGAGAGAAGGATAATCAAGCAGGAGCATATCAAGCCTGGAACAATCATAAGACTTAATTGCCATCTATTAAGAAAAACAAAAATGTCAAGGTTTTTTTTTTTATTTTAGTCTTAATTATTATGTTGTTTTTAAAAATGTAGGCGGTCTCAAAAATGCAACTGTATTTTGAAACATTTCATTTTAAGCTCATTAGTGACTTGTGTCTAATCAAAAACATATCTATCCAATTTGCAGTTATCACCAGCATTATAATCATCATGCACAGAATTATTATTTTTCTACTCTAGATATACAAAAATAACCTAAAGATCCATTTTGGCTTCATTATAGTGAGATTTTTTTCCTTTTCCAAAACCCAATAAGTTTCTTAAATTATAGGAAAACGTAACAAGTGAATTCGAGTCTGATATTTATTAAATAGGATGTCTATTTGATAGGGTATATCAATTTTAATATATTCAAGCTTCTCAATAGTCCATATTTATAGAAAATATAGACTATGCAAATATGAACAGCAGGCTGGCTACATTTCTTTGGCTTCATTGGCAAAGCCTATGATTATAAATGACAAGAAGACCTAAAATATCTCCTGATCTGGCAATAGAAAATCATCGCATGTACTGTCCTCATAGCTTAGTTTCAGGAAGAGAGAGAGAGAGACAGAGAACAAGGAAGGTATGTTATTATTGCAGAAGTTCTGTTTCTTCTTAGTATGAACCCCACACACAATGGGGAAGACCTACAAGTGAATCATCATAATATCATTATCCCTTTATAAGAAATATAGAACTGGTGATCTACTTTAAAAGTATCATTGGTAACAACCACAGGCCCAGAAATGCATGAACAAATGAACAGAAAAAGAAGACTTCCAAGGCCCAATGGTATAGGGATGTGAGAACCATAGATGTAGGTTCTTGAGGTGAGTTAACCAGTGGAAGAAAGGATGGATAATGTGAAATTCACACAACAGCTTAAGGTTATGGGGTGAGAGCTTCAAGTTTCAAGAGACACTGCAAAAAGCAAACTTAAGAAATAGTTTCAAAGACAAGGAAAGAAAGGAAGACTTCAAATAGACTTCGTTACAGAACAAAGGAAATTCATAATATTGCATCACATCATAATGTTGATGGGGGATGCTTATTAAAAGTAATTTGTATTTGATGGGAACCACAGCATAATTAGCTTAAATGTGTGGTTTATTGTCCAGTGGCTCCATTTCTGAGAACACCAGAGTGGGCTGGATCAGAGTAGTTATGCATTAGGGTACGCTAAGAGTGCCAGGTGTTCTTCTCAATATCCAAATAGCAGTTGTTCATGGGAGCTTAATGTGCTTTTCATTATTCATGCAAAACAGTAGTATCTCTGAGGATTGGATTCTTATAATTAACAAAAAGACAGATTCTTCCAGGCTGGAGGATTCAGGTCTTCTCAGTGGGTGGGTTCTCCAGAGAAATTTTCAGACAGAATAATGAATAATCCAAAAACCTATTAACTTTTGAGTTCTTGGGGTGGCACACACTTGGTCATTCATGGTAAGAGGGAGTAATTTAGGTAACCTATGCACAAGTCCAGTCCTATATCTCCTATTTTGGTTCTTGGATGACAAAATAAGTGTATGTCATCTTACAAAAAGTTTTGTGTGTTTATGTGTTGACATCTTTACGCAGAATATCTTTTCCTTATTGTTTATTTTTCCTCTAATAATATGGATATTTAATCTGTCTTACACGTGGATGAATTGTTTTGAAATACAGTTCAGATATTGTCACCCCCTGAGCAAAAAACATTAGTGTCTCACAGCTGTCTATAGAACAATATTTATATTCCTTAGTCTTTACCGTCTGCACTGGCCATCAAAGATCCCATAGCCCAGTGAAACTGAACTAGTGGTAAATTTGATTTTCACTCGGGAAGTTTGCAACATTGTGCCTACTTTCGCTCCAGGTGCTCCTTTCATCTTAACTTCCATTTATCCTCATCTCTGTTTGCCCAGGTCTTGTATCCTTCAAAAGCTAGCTAGAATATTCTTTTCCACTCCATCTTTTATTTTCTTTAAGCCACACACTAAATTAAAAATACATTTTTTAAAAATCTCCTAGACTAGCTTGCACATTAGTTGGAGATTTATAGACCTCACAAAACCAATCAGAATCTTGTGAGTAATCAATGTAACACCTAGACTCAAAGCAGTAAACATTTTCTCACATCTAATGTGAACAATTCCCATGTTAATGGTACAGTGCCTTTTCTAAAAGGCTTATTTGGTTCACTTCCTTTCCCATAGCAGGAAAACTTGAATCCTTGTTTTGACGAGGTCCATTATTAAGACAGTTGAAAGGGGCTGCAGATGGAGAAAGCTTTTGATAGTTCTCTTTAGTTATTTCACCCAGCACTCTTATTTTGTCATATCTTAATGTCTTAGTCAGTTCAGGCTGCTATAACAAAATACCACAGACTGGGTGGCTCAAATAACAGACTTTCATTTATTTTGCACAGTTCTGGAGGTTGTAAAATCTGGAATCAAGGCACCAGAAGATTTGGCTCTTGGTGAGAGCTGTCTCCCTGCCTTGCAGATTGTTGTCATCTCATTGTGTGCACACACGACCTCTCCTTGGCATGTGCCAGTGGAGAGAGAGTGTGCTGTCTTCCTTTCCTTTTGAAGGCTCTAATCTCATCATGAAGGTTCTATTCTCACTTCC
Organism: Herpailurus yagouaroundi; assembly: GCF_014898765.1. Taxonomy (NCBI): domain Eukaryota; kingdom Metazoa; phylum Chordata; class Mammalia; order Carnivora; family Felidae; genus Herpailurus; species Herpailurus yagouaroundi. The sequence goes on along the minus strand of NW_024412394.1, from coordinate 25,641,552 downwards.
CAAAGACTCTGAAGATTATTGCTTCAACATATGAATTTTGAAGTGATATAATGATTCAGTCCGTAACACTATCTTGATATATTGCTCCTGCTACGTTTCCAGTAAAAGTTCTAGGTGTTTTGGAGAATATCTGAAACCTTGGCCTGGAGTACTCTACTTAGGTGATTATTTATCCTCTCCATGTCCACAATCCATAAATCATTAGAAAATGAGAACCCATTTTTTGGAAACTCTGCAGAACAAACAGGATAAGGGTAATGGAAGTACTTTTGAGTAACTATACTCTAATTATAGGCTGTAAAACATTTCAAGACTAAATAGAATTCAGAAGGCCTTCCATTTTCTCAGATGATTAAACGTAGGATGTTAGAGAAGCTGTTGTTTATGCTGAAACCTTCCAACCAGGAGAGACAAAGTTTGCTGAGATAGGTTGGTCAGGGAGAAGCTTAAGAACCCTGCATGTTTAGCTGGCTGACCAGATGGATTCCATCCCAATCTGTGTGTTCTCATTTGAAAATCTATCAGAGAGTCACCTCTTTGAGAACAAGTACCATATTTTATTCTTGTTTATAATTTCTGTACCATGATGCTTTGTATGGCCTAGGCACTCAGGAAATAATTACTGAATTAAAGAATGAAAACTGGTATTGTTGTGAGGTATGTTGGAAAAGGTTTAAAATTTTGAGTTGAGTTTCAGCTTGGTTATTTACTAGCTGCATGATATAGGTAAATTATTTAACTTTGCAGGCTCTTAGTTTTGGCATCTGTAAAAATAAGTTATAATGCTATCAAATTTACAGTTTATTGCAAGGATTAAAGTGTAATTAAAAAAATTCCTGTCCTCAGTTTGTGTTCATTTATTCAACATACAGTTAATGATGCTTGCTCTGTTTCAGTTCTATGATCTTGGGATACATCAATCAATAGAACAGACAAAAGCTCCCATTATAGAACTTGTATTCTAGTGCAGAGAGAGAAACAATAACAAAGCATATAAGTCAGTTGCATAGGATGTTGGAGAGTGCCATGGAAAGAAGAAAAGAACAGAGGGGAGGGGGTTGAAGCCTGGTGGTGTTGGTGCAGGAGCTACATAAGCGTTCGATAAGGGTAGCGAGCGAGGGCCTCGCTGTGAGGGTGAGATGTAAGCAAAGATTGAAATGAGGTGAGGGAGTTAGCAAAATAGATACCTGAGGAAGAGGACTCTGGGGTTGGCCAGTATCCTCAAGCAGGAGCCGGCATGGAGGTTCTCTGGTGAGGTTGTAGTCATGAGAGCAAGAGAGGAGAGGATCAGCAGATAAAGTCAGAGAAGGGGGGCTGTTGGCAGCAGAATGTTCGGGGCTTTGTAGGCTCCTGAAGATACTTCACCTTTTCTCTGGGTCAGACTGGGTGCCATTGTGGAGTCTGAGCAAAGATGACATGGTCTGGCATCCATTGTTTTCAGTTAGTGCCCTGAGCACAGTGGACAATGAATGCGCATCTGATGATGCTTATGAATTGAGATTTATATTTTTAAATGATTATTTATGATTTTCTTTAATCAGAATAAAATTTTGGTTGCATCTGTAGCATGCGGAAGTGATTAACAAAATAAAACAAAAATACAAGGATATTTCTGTCAGCTTATTGCCAGTCTTCTAGGTTGACTAAATATTATTAATGAAATGTTCGATCTGTGTTTTCCAAAGAGTTCTTTCTTAGAAAGTCAACAAATTCTGGCTTTTATAAAAGTCAGTATAAAATTTCGCCTCATATTAAGTACCTTGGAAACTTATGGGAAATTTTTGGAGAATTTAAAGCACTTTATATTTCTTAAAAATAATACTCTTTTTCTATGAGGAGGCATTTTCCTGACCTATATCTGGTGGAAATGACAGGACAGACTTTCATTCTCTACTCACAGAAGTGAGCTCATGGTGCTTATTGTATTGTTTGGGGTTCCACTGCACTGCTTTCTCCTTTAGCTCAAACCATGAATCCAGGGCTCTCTGTTCCTCATACTACTTGGCATTGTCAGAATTGAAAAAATCAGATTCGGCATTAGAACTTTCACAGAGGTTTTAATTTTCTTCTCTACTAGTGCCACTCCTGTCTCGCAGCAACTTGCTTACTCCTAATCAGAAGAAACACTTTGAATCATTCCTTTCTTATTTTCAAAGGGTCCTGAGGGTACAGTTGCAAAAACTATACTAGTTACAACCTAATTAAATGCTATTCTTTGCGAATAAATTACTGACATCCGCAGACATATAGTTTTCAAATTGTCTTTAAAAACTCAAAAGGAGGGCGCCTGGGTGGCGCAGTCGGTTAAGCGTCCGACTTCAGCCAGGTCACGATCTCGCGGTCCGGGAGTTCGAGCCCCGCGTCGGGCTCTGGGCTGATGGCTCAGAGCCTGGAGCCTGTTTCCGATTCTGTGTCTCCCTCTCTCTCTGCCCCTCCCCCGTTCATGCTCTGTCTCTCTCTGTCCCCAAAATAAATAAACGTTGAAAAAAAAATTAAAAAAAAAATAAAAACTCAAAAGGAAAAAGCCCTTTACAAATTTAGCATATGCTCACAGAAGAGAGGTTTGAATACTTTTATCTTTAAAATCATCTAATGCACTTTATTAACACATCTTAGGTGCATCAGATGAGAACATTCTCTGAAACTTATTTTATGCCATTTAAAAATATTGACGATGTATTTGGTTTGGTGAAAAGAATATTAGGTTTTACTCAGTTGTAAATAGAGTTATAATCTTATATATATCTTTGAATTTAGTTTCAAAGAAATAATACACTAGTACATTATTTGGTAATATTTATGCTACACTGTGGTAGACAGACTAATGGTCCTCCAGAGATCCCACATCCTACTGTTTGGAACCTGTGTATAGGTTACCTTACATTGCAAAAGGGGCTTAGCATATATGATTAAGTTGTGGATCTGGAGATGATAAGATTATCCTGGATTATGTGTGTGGACAAAATGTAATCACAAAGATCCTTATAAAAGGGAAGCAAGAGGATCAAAGTTACAAAAGGTGATAAGAGCAGAGGTTGAAGTGATGTGGCCACAAGCCAAAGAAAGTCAGCAGCCTCCAGAAAGCTGTAAGAGGCAAGGAGCATCTAGGAGGAACCATCCTTGGAGGCTCCTTGAAGTTAGCCCAGTGAGACTGATTTTAGACTTCTGATCCCCAGACCTGTAAGATAATAAATTTGTGTTGTTTTAAGCTACCAAATTAGTAGTAATTTGTTGCATAGCAATAGGAAACATATAATTAAATCAAATGCACATTTTTAAAAGTTGATAACACACCAATTTATGTGTTCAATATTTGATAGCACACACACACACACACACACACTCACAAAACCAGAGCAAGAAATACCATCCACTATTGTTTTCACGTAATTAACATAGATGCAGAAGTAGAGGACTATTCCAAAAACCTTTTTGACTACACACTGTAGGGATAGCCAAGAGTTAAGCAGCCTATTAACTTATCCTGGAGGTTAATTTGCTTGCACGAGATGTCAGAGACAGTTGTAGTTACAACTAGGAAGAAGGAAAACTCATCATTGGTGTCTGTTATTATACCCTTCCAGAGTCTTTTATCATTTGCGTAGCTTTCTCCATCTGATTCTGCCTTCTGCGTTCTGTTCCACTCATCAAAAGTAAAACATCTGCTAAGTTTATACTGCATTATTATTGTCCAGTTTAATTTGTTGAATATAATCAGAGATAGTTATCCTTTTGTATGTATGTATACACACACACACACACACACACACACACACACAATTTACATACAAGTTAGTTAGCATATAGTGCAACAATAATTTCAAGAGTAGATTCCTTAATGCCCCTTACCCATTTAGCCCATCCCCCCTCCCACAACCCCTCCAGTAATCCTCTGTTTTTCTCCATATTTAAGAGTCTCTTATGTTTTGTCCCCCTCCCTGTTTTTATATTATTTTTGCTTCCCTTCTCTTGTGTTCATCTGTTCTGTGTCCTAAACTCCTCAGAGATATTTATATATTTTGAAGAAACCCAAGGGAAGAAAACCCTCATGGGAGAATTTTAAGCACCATGACATCTTTCTTGAAGAGAAATTGAGTAGGACCGGGGAATGGAGAGAAGTTCTCACACTGCAAGATGTGATGGTGTGTTACCATACTTTGCATAGAATAGAAATCAGATACTGACATATTTTGAGTTTTTAAAACTTTCAATAATAAGTTTTTGTTCAATATAGCCAAAAATTTAAAATATAGATAAGTATATAAAATGAATATTCCTATAATAAGAAATAATATTAACAATTGCTAGTAACAGTGGTGGATTCTGATATTATTTTAGATATAGATTTTAATACATCTGTTGCTACTCTTTATATTTTTAGTTCTTTTTTCACTTAGCATTGTATCATGAATATTTTTTGCATGTCATTGAGAACTCCCAAGTATTTTGCTAAGAAGAAAAAGTAAAATTCTTCATTGTTTTCTTAACTCAGACTCACATTTAATTAGTTTTATAAAGAGGAAAATCTTTAGATATATTCTTATTTGTAAGATCTGCAAATCCTTTCATATTGGTTAGGTTAAGCGTAAGTAGATTAGTGTGATCATATTAATGATCACTACATCAGTAAATAAAATAAATTATAAAGTTTACAACTTTAAGTCAATAAACACCATTTTCTCAGACAAAAGTTTTAACAGGTAGAATGTTTGTTAGCATTTGTAGTGTTGAAAAATGCCAAGAGTCCATGAATACATTAAAACATATTAGAATATTAGAATATTAGAATGTTTTGACCTTAAAAATTTTTTTAATGTTTATTTTTGAGAGAGAGAGAGAGAGAGAGAGAGAGAGAGAGAGAGAATGAATGGGGGAGGGGCAGAGAGAGAGGGAATCCAAAGCAGGCTCCAGGCTCTGAGCCATCAGCACAGAGCCTGAGGCGGGACTTGAACTTGTGAACCACAAGATCATGACATGAGCCAAAGTCAGACGCTTAACTGACTGAGCCACCCAGGCTTCCCAGAATGTTTTGACCTTTTATTATTATTTTTTAATGTTTTATTTATTCTTATGAGAGAGAGAGAGAGAGAGAGAGAGAGAGACAGAGCATGAGTGGTTAAGGGATAAAGTGAGAGAGGGACACAGAATCTGAAGCAGACTCCAGGCTCTGAGCTGTCAACACAGAGCCCCACGCAGGGCTTGAACCCACAAGCCATGAGATAATGACCTGAGCTGAAGTCGGCCGCCCAGCTAACTGAGCCACCCAGGAACCCCATGTTTTGACCTTCTAAATAAATAAACAGATTAAGAAGAGATAGACAGTAAGGAGAGTTTATTTTAGATTTTGTTGTATATGTGAGGTATCTATTTTCTTTTTTTAAATTTAAGTTTAATTATTTTGAGAGAGAGAGAGAGAGAGAGCAGGGGAAGGGTGAGAGAGAGAGAGAGAGAATCCTAAGCAGACTCTGCACTGTCAGTACAGAGCCTGAGGAGGGTCTAGATCCCATGAACCCTGAGATCACAACCTGAGCTGAAATCAAGAGTCACAGGCTTAACTGACTGAAACACCCAGGTGCCCCAGAGATATATATTTTCCCTTTCTTATTTTCCCGAGTGAATACTGATGTGTGGTATTTTGCTTTATAGTCTCAAAAGTCCTCATGTCAGCAATCTCTCATTCTCTCATATTTTCTGTAAAAAGAACACACTTTAATTTTGATAAAGACTGAATTAAAGACTTTGGATGTATACAAATAGTATATATCCATTCTTAATAGATTTGTCATAATTTAGTGTAGACATTTAGTTTGATTCTTATTCCTTATTTTTCACTCCTATAAATAATGCTTCAGTGACTTCTTGATGAATGAAATTTCATTTACATTTGTAGTTTTTTCTTTAGGAGGGATTTCTAAATCATAGGTTATTAAAATTTTAAAAATGATACATAATGCTTATTTTCTTTATAGAAAAGTTGTAACATTTGAATCTCTCATCAGCAGGGTATAAATGTTTTTATTTCATTATACCACTAAAAAAATCAAAGCAGTACTTAAAAACACTTTGTTAATTTGATAGAAAAAGAATGATGGCTCATTGTTGATTAATAAAATTGTGTCTTTGATTATTGCTGAGAATTAATTATTTTGGTAGCTTGTTTGAACTTTTTTTTTATTTATTTGTTCATTATTAGCAATAGGGGAGATTAATACTTTTTTATTTTTGATCTCTTTATATAGTAAGGATACTAAGCACTGACCTATCATATTTATTGCAAATATTTTCCCAATCTTTCATTTGCCTTTTATTTCTGTGTGGTTTTCCTGTGTTGCAATTCAAATTGTATGTAGTTTAATCCATCAACCTTTTCTGCTATAATTTCTTTTATTATTTTTAACCTTAGAAATTTCCTCCCTCAAAATATTAGATAAATACTCATTTATATTTTCTTTTTTTCATATTCACTTTTTGAGAGAGAGAAAGAGAGAGAGCTTGAGTGGGGGAAGGGCAGAGAGAGAGGAAGACACAGAATCTGAAGCAGGCTCCAGGCTCTGAGCTGTCAGCACAGAGCCTGATGTGAGGCTCAAACTCATGAACTGTGAGATCATGACCTTAGCCAAAGTTGGATGCTCAACCAACTGAGTCACCCAGGCGTCCCCTTTAATATTTTCTTATAGCTTGAAAATTTAGATTTAAATTATTTGTTTTATTGATTTATTTTATATTAAATCCACTTAGAATTTATTTGAAAGTGTGTTGAGAGACAATCTTTTGTGAACCTTTTATGATTCTGCACATGTTGCATGAGAGGCACTAACTACCTTTTGCTTCACACTGTCTTTTTTAAGGATGTTTGTATAGTAAACAGCCTTAGAAGACAGACGTAGTGTCTCCCTCCAGAGCAAAGGGCAGGCATACTTACTGAACATTATAAAATATTAAGGTTCCTTAAACTCAGAGTTCCTCTCCTCTATGGCAAGCATCAATCTGGGCCCATTTGTGCTTCCTCTGTGGCACTTGTGGGCAAGGAACACCAATGCAAGTATGCTTAGGCTAGAAGGCTTGCTGAGCTGTAATAACAGCTTTATCTCTAACATATATAACATCCATGAAACTGTGGTGAGCTAATTTGTTGGTTTGTAAATAGGGAATAATTTCAGATACTTTACTATTCTTGATAAGTACACTATTTAATTTTAAATAATGGTTAATGAAATACTTACTCATTAAGTGGTCAATATCATTTTATTATATTTTCTAAATATACTTTAAAATACCTCAGTCAAGGTTTTTATTTTTAAGCCTACGATAGTGTGAATGTTCTTTTGTTTTTGATACTGTGAATGTTCTATTAAAATAATTAAAAAACAATTCCCTTATATCCAGGTTTTTAAATTGAGTTAGTATTTTGAGATCCATTTGATTGCATTTATAAGGAATTTATTAATAAAAATCTGTGTTCCACAGTTTTGAGATTATTCTCACTTAAAACTGCTTGGCTAAGCAATAGGTCATACTTAATCAGGGCAATTAACTTAATGTTCTTTGGATAATGAACCAAAGCATAAAAAAATTCATTTAGGATATCATGGACTAGATATTTATAGATGAAGAAAAAATTAATAAATATTTAGACTCCTACAAATTAATTTGGCACATCAGAATTTTCCAAACTAGTATGTATGTGTATATTTACACACGTGTATGCATACATACATGTATATTATTTTGATGTACATATATATCAAAAGATAGTAACTGACAGCTGACAGAAATTCTGGTGCTATGGTATAAAAATAACTGAAAGAAGCTGAAAATTTCAGCTAATCATTTTTTAAAAAATTATTTATTTGTGAGAGAGACAGAGACAGAGTGCAAGTGGGGGAGGGACAGAGAGAGGGAGACACAGAACCTGAAGCAGGCTCCAGGCTCCAAGCTGTCAGCACAGAGCCCTATGCAAGGCTGGAACTCATGAACCGTGAGATCATGACCTGAGCTGAAGTCAGACACTTAACTAACTGAGCCACCCAGGTGTCCCTCAGCCAATCATTTTAATGTTCAATGTAAACAAGTGATGCTTCAATATTTTTCAATATGAACAAAGGTGACATGTATCTAACTATATTGCTATTGTGTTTAGAAACAAACTCATCATCCCCAGTTTTTTTTTTAGTAAAAAATAATACAAAATGTAATTTTAACTGTCAGCTTCTTCTGTAATAATAGAATCCCAATACTTCTATACTTTAAAATAACAATGTTTTTTTTCTCTTGTTCACATTACATGAAAGTTTAGGGTTTGGCTGTAGGGTTGTACTGCATTAGGTTAGGTGTGAGGCTATTTGTCAAGTTTAGATATTCTCCCAAATCCTATGCATTTTGGATCTAAGATGGCCCTCATCTTAGACTTTCACCCCTATTCCTCACAATTTATTTGAATACTTCAATTGTGTCTTTGGGTTTCTTGTAATGCCGTAAAATTAGTATCTAGATGGTTTTTAAATGTATTCTTTTAAAATTATTTTATCTAAAATAAATATTACTGAATTTAAAAAAGAAAAGGAAGTAAAGAAAAGAAAAGGAAAGAAAAGAAAAGAAAAGAGCGGAAGCTGGAAGGAGCAGCTTCTGAGACAGGTCTTTTTCCTGTCAGTGGGCACAGGAGCAAGAAAGGCCAAACCAAACAATGCAATTGTGTTTGGAACTTCTCAGATACAACAAATATTATGTTCCATTTATGTCTCAATGGCCAAAGCCTATTATGTGACAAGTCCTGAATATGTAGGCAGGGAAACTAAACTCAACATGGCTAAATTGGCAAGAGAACAAATAATTGTGAGTAAATAATATTACTGCAGCAAAATGTTCATGACACATGGAATAAAGATATGAAACTCTTATTAACTGAAACCTTTGTAACAATTGATTAGACTAATGGTACATTGCAACTGAACACCAAAAGTCCCCTGTCCTATTCCTTTCTCATCTATGGTTCTGTATTTCTGTTGTATCAATGTGATTCTGTTGCTCCCCTTCAGAAATCTTACCTACAATAGGAGGTCTAAGTTGAAAAACCAATCAGGTTTTACGTTTTGTTTTGTTTTTTAATGTTTTTATCATTGTTTTTTGAGAGAGAGAGTGTGAGTGAGGGGCAGAGAGAGAGGAAAACAGAGGGTAGAGCCCAAAGCAAGGCTCGAGCTCATGAACCATGAGATCATGATCTGAGCCGAAGTCATGTGCTGACATGCTTGATCAACTGTGCCACCCAGGTGCTCCTAGGTTTTATGTTGCTTTAAACTCTGGATTATTTAATGCAGATAAGAATCATGTTTAGATTGAGGCAATATGTAAGTTATATTACAGTTTTCAAACTTCTTTCCAAAACACATGAAAGACATATGTAGACATTGATCAGTTTAGCTGGACAGTAGGGCTTTTGTCAACCATTCAAAAATTAAGTTGGAAAAATAGGTACAGATTGTGTAGGATTCTCAGCATCAGTTTAACTAACTTATTTGCAAATAGCCAAAAAAAATCCCATTTTATTCTCATCCTAATGGTTTACTAACTTGTAATTCAAGAAGGGACATAAAAGTTGACCTAACCATATCCCTTCTCTGTTAATATCCTATTCAAATACTATTCCTTCCTCAAGGCCCTGTTAAAATGCTATGAAGGTCATGGAAGCTGCCTCTAGGACATAACAATCTCTTCATTACACTAGAGTCCAAGACTTTAAATTTCTTCATCCAAAGACTGTGCTTTGATCAGTAAATGGATGAGAGAAAAAAAGTTTGAGAAACTAAGAGACATTATGAAGTTGTGCATCTGATCCATGCTTGACCAACTATTCCCATGCTTTGAGCATAATAAAGACAAAATATTTTCTTCCATTTTAAATTACTCATTGCTTCTGGTGCCAATATTTTAGTGGCCCCACCAAACTATTAGACAAGGTCATTGTGAAATTTATTTAGAAATATATATATATTTTAGACATATATAAAACATATATATCATATATTTATACATTTATATCCCTATACATACACACATACATATGTGCACACAGGTAATATACATTATTTTCATTTCAGAAGGTAAAAAGAGTTTCAGAATACTTATGAAAACAGGATGTTGAGTTTGATAAAACTCGGGACTACTGTACTATAAGATTTTATGTAAGGGGATACATTTAGAAATATCCTTTGGCATTAGGATCAAGGGTAGATTACAAGCAAGAAACTGAGACTTGAGGCCACAAAAGTGACAAGGGCCTGAAAGAGGTAACTGTTATCTGTTTTAAAGATTGGGAATCTTGAAAGATTTTATTTGGACAGTGTGCCACCACTACTTTTAATATCTTGAGAATCAGTATTTAAAAAATGATTTAAAAAATCATTAAAGTTTGTAAGAAAATGTATAAATACAGAAAAATGAAAACAGTTACCCATGATTCTTCACACCAGTGACATTTACTGTCAACATTTTTGTTGAATTTTTTTCTGTAAATTTTCTAAGCATTTACAAATATCTTCAGAAATGATTTTTGAAATAAGACAAATACCTCCAGATGACAAAAAAACTCAACTAAAGCAGAAGTTTCTGATATGAAAAAAAAAGTCTTCCCAACACTAGTACCAATTCCTAGATGTAATTACTTGTTTTGTCGTCTCCTTGTGGGTTGGATAGTACAGAATACTTGGAATTCCAGCTGACAGGGGATCTCTTGATCTGCCTTTCCTGTAATTTGTGTGAGTGTGTGTGAGTGTGTGTGTGTGTGTATGTGTGTGTGTGTGGTGTGTAGGTAAAATTGACATACAATAAACTGCATATTTTAAAAATGTACTAAGTTTCTGTATATGCATAAAGCTGTTAAACTATTACCACAATCATGGTAATGAATAATTTAATCAACTAAGAGGTTTCTTTTTTCACCAAGGTATTCTTTCCTCTTTTCTCCTTCCTATACTCTTCCTCAGGCAACATTAATTGGCTTCTATCTTTTTTTTTTAGTTTCCCTTTTTTTTAGAACTTTATATAAGTGGAATCACAGAGTATGTATTCTTTTTGTTTGGCTTCTTTGACTCAGGATAATCATTTTGAGATCCAAAATTTTATTTCATATATTAATGGTTCATTTCTTGTTATTGTTGGGTAGTGTTGCATAATATAGATATCCTACAAATTTTTTATCCATTCACCTGATGGACATTTCAGTTTGTTTCAAAGTTTTTACTATTACTTATAAAATGGCTATGAATATTTGTGTATAATTCTTTGTATGGATATATGCTTCTTTAATTTCCTTTGTGTAAATACCTAAAAAAGGATTGGTTGGATAATATGATAAATGTATATGCATATAGAGGCACAGAAAATATGTAGAGCACACACCAGATGGTTAGGAGTTATAGCTGGCAAAGGAAGAATGGGAGAAGGAAAGAAGAGGAATTGAACTATATTTGCTCTTTGTTTTTGTCTACATTGTTTGGAGTTTTGAAGATAATATGTTAAAATATTTCTTGTGTAACCCCCCAATATTATAAAATTCTTATAAAAAATAATTTTGCTATGTGTGTCTTACATTCCTAGCTTCTGCCTTCTTTCCCTTATAATGACTCATCTTTTTATATCATAGGATTATTAGATAGGATTTTTATTAAGTTGAGATGTCTTAAGAAGACATTAATAGTGTTATAGAAGAGTAAGCTGTCAGGTTTTGTATATGTGTGTGTGTATGTATATGCAAATAAGTGTGGTAACTGGAATTTAACAATTTTTTTTATTTTTTTAAAGAAAACTTAGTGAAATGAGTCTGTCTGTGAAGATACAACCTTAAAGTATACACCTGCTGTTTAGATAAATAAGGATAATTCATGTATATTATCTTTAAATTGTGTTCATCTCATTAAATTATGCCGCTTTATGCACTGCCAATAAAATGTCAGGTGCGACTAAAACAAGGTATGACAGATAGAGGAAATGGTCTATTTTCAAATTGCACACCTGTGTTAATTGGAGAAAGAAAGGACTCTTTAATTTTTTAAAGAAAATGTCTGAATACAGATTTGTAACATAGTACAGTTATCAAGTATAAATTCTTAAAAAGTCACAGCTCATTCTGAGTCCCCAAACCCTCTAAAAGTAAACTGCAAGTAAATGTAATAGTAACTTGTATTTCCAAAGCAATTTCCCAGAGGTGATTGGATATGAGTCTGAGGGTTCAGCTAAATTTTCATAGATCAGGAGAAGTAAATGCATGAAGTATAAAAATACCTCACATTACATATAATGAAACAAATATTTGAGATTGCCATCTTTTGAGAGCCTAAAGTAATTCTAAATATTTCTGTATTCCTGAAACATTCCTAGTTTAGGGATTTAGGGATTACCTAAATACTCCAAGTCGCCACTGTGAAAAGGATAAAAGGTAATTTTGCAAGTGGTACCTTTCTGTCTATAATGGTTGACTTTCAAAATGGACCTTTAGTATTACAGGTGCCTGGTGAGATAGTTAAGGCACAGTCTTAGAAAAGAGAATCTTATGGTCTTTTCCAGGTAGACAAGAGGCAGTTTGGAGTGGTGCATATTACACATCCAGTCAGTCCTCAACGGGCCTCAACTAAATGAAAGTCGTTGTTTAAATGAACATTGAGTTTTAAAGATTTGAGGTAAGAACTCCAAAAAAATGTCCAGATCAGAGTGGCACAATATTATAATATTATTGATATTACATACTAAACAGGATGTGACAATTGGTAAAGACTAGGAAAGGGAGATCCATGTTGAATCTGAACAGAAAATTCAGTTTTCTCCTCAGATTTTTCAGGAGAAGATGCTCAATCTTTAAATCACAATTTCACAGGATAGTATTATGGGATCTATCAGGATGCAGCCTTTGTGGGCTATAAGGACTTGTCCTCCTGTCTGGGCCACCCTCTCTGGCAAAACTTTCATCAATATCAAGCCAGCTGAAGTTGGTGTCCTGGTTCACAAAGACTGGTCAAGTTTTCTCAGGACTGGGCTAACACTAGAGGGACAGAAATGGTCGGTGAGCTGGAACTCACTGTTGCAAGTCAGAGACTTTACCATGGGTCTTTGTACCAGGAGCACAGGTGGAAACTCTACCTTCTACATCATTGTCACCATGACTGTCAAGACCAAGTTCTGCTGAAAGGCAAAGAAGGTGACCATGGCGGTATGATCAACAAGAAATGTTACAGAAATAGCCTCCTACCTGTGGTCTCCCAGTACTGACCTCGTTTGTCTCTTCCCCCAACACTCTCCACTGCCATGGGCCCCTCCCCTTTCCCCCATCCTCCACATACAGTATTTTTATTTTATGAGCCATTTTCCACACACCTTATTATTGCCAAAACCACATCGGCCAGGGCCTGGGCCTGGATGGCCAGACACATCCCCCTACCCATACCCTTCCTGTGTGTGGTTGGAAAACTTTTTTGACTTTTCCTTTTTTTTTCCTGAATAAATAAAATTCTACTAAAATATATGTATATGTATATGTGTGTGTGTGTGTATCTATGTATATACACACATTTACTAAATTAATAAAATATAAGTATGCATTTATTATTTCCTGGAAAAGTATTTTGCTGTCTTTAAAAAATATTGGTAAAGAAGAGCCAAAGACAGTGTTCCATATTAGGTCTGTGGCATTTGGATCCTAGTGATCAGTAATAATGATTGTGATTCCCATGATATGAAGTATCATTAGCAGAATCAAAGTGTTTTTTTTTTTTTTCCCAATAGCACTTATATCTTTGTGGGTTGGCTTCATATTCATATCTCAAAAAACAAACAGAATTGTAATTTTAACTCACTATCATTTTTAAATATAATATTTTAAATAAAACATAGATATGAGGCCAAAAAATAGGAAAAGAAAGAGCCTGATAACTTATGTCCTAAACTATCATGTGTGAATTGGATCGGTTATTTACTCTCTGTGGCTAGTTTCCTTATCTGGTTCCCATACTCGAGGGTTGTGAAGATTCAGTAAGTTAATAGGTTCACCACCAAGTCCATAGTAAGAGCAATTAGATGTTTGCCATAATGCATATTGTTTTTACCAAAAGTTGAACCATGCCTCACTAGTAAGGAAAAACACCTTCGTTCTGCCTCCACAGAATAGAATCCACTACACTAGCATGCTGATCCTCAAATAGGGTACATTGTCCTCTTAAAGATGTATAGAGAATTTTGTGTGACAACTCATCTTGTTTCTTTTTCTTTTTTGAAAAAAAAATTTATTTATTTTGAGAGAGAGAGAGAGTGGGGAGAGGGACAAAGGGAGGGGGGTAGAGAATTCCAAGCAGGCTCCACACTGTCAGTGCAGAGCCCAACATGGGATCCATCTCACAAAACCATGAGCTCATGACCTGAGCTGAAATCAAGAGTCAGAATCTTAACTAAGCCACCCAGGTGCCCCGTGACAGCTCATCTTCAAGTAGCTTCATGCATCTCCCTTTTCCTGAGGAAGTAGATATGAAGCAGCAGGGTCAGTTCTTCACTTTCAGTAGTGCTTACAAGCCAAGCTTCCCTGCCCATATCTCTGCCCCAAGCATTCCCACTAGAGTACTATAAGCGATGGCAAAAAACCTGGTGGCAAAAAATCAGTGCTCTGAGGTATATGCATTTTCATGATAACCATGAAATATGGGTTCAAGGATGACACATCAAGCACTGGGAAAACTATTAATCTATAATGACCTTCCAGAGAGAACATCTCCCATCACTGGGGAGTAGGGTTTCCAGATATTAGGACTCTAATTATACTAAAAATGATTACTATTTATCGTAATTTCATAGTTAGCCAGGTGTCCTTTTACTTGTTAAGTCTGTAAGCCATACAGAGAGATTGAGATACGCAGTATTAAAGGATCACGCAGCCTGAGAGAAGTTAAAATGAATATAAATGTACTTGGTGAAATGGACACTTCAAGAGCTGCAGGGTTTCCAAGGTAAACTGTGTTGGTTTCTTTTGTATTGGCCTTTGTAAGAACCACATAGAGTAAGTTGGAGATAGTCCCAAAGTTGGCAGACTCAATTCTTGGAGGCTGTTACTGGCATCTGAAGCAGAATAGAAGAAAATTCCTCCTTGTGGAATCCCAGATTCACCAGTCTGTTTTACAAATACTTCCATCAGAGGTGCAAGCCCTGCCCACTAACACCTTCCTCTTTCCCCGCAGCCCGTCAACACCGCACCTCCTCTTATTTCTTCATGTACCCTTATTGATAGTGATGTAGAGTGACTAGTTAGGGAAAAAGTCAAATATGAAAATAAGTAACATTAAAGCAATGTTTTATGCAAAAATCAGTTCCACATGTCATATGACAAAATAAGTGTGTGGCACCCATCCCGATCCTCTTTAAGATTTGGTGAGTTCCTCATTTTTGATGCTTTCAGGTCTTGGCACTGATTCCCTCTTCTTGGAAACTTCTGATCCTTCCTTGACTCCAAGTGGCTCATTGCTACTTGTCCTTCTTTTGTCAGCTTGTGTGAAGCTTCCTTTAAGAAATGCTTCTAGGATCCCCAGATCCAGGCTAGCAGTACTGACTTAGCTTCTGTTCTTCCCGCTTAGATCTTGTCATGCTATACTGTAATTACCCGTGCACATGCTGTCTCCATTGCCAAATTCCAAGCTCTATTCTATGTGGACAGTGGTCATGTTTGTGGTATAGTGCCCAGTACACAGCAGTTGCTGAAAAAACATTGATTAGTAAATATGTGAATTTGTAACAGTCCCCTATGGCTTTAGCTCTTATTTTAAATAAGCAGGTTATTCCTTCTTAGTACAAATATTGCCAAATAATAATTTCCATTGTGGATGGAAAAGAATTTTTCACATTCCTATTTCATAGGAGAAAATAATTACATCTTTTTTTTTTTTTTCAGGACAAGAGGAAGGAATTTTGGGAATGAACTAATTGCTCATTGTCCACTATTGAAAGATTTCTTCAGAGACGTAGTTCTTTCAAGCCAAGAGAAATTAATTGGAGTTCTATCAACCAAGGCCTGAGCCCTCAAAAAACATTTCAGGAAAACAGTTGGCTCAAGCAAGAAGAGAATATCTTCAGAGGTCAGTGTTATTCACTCTTTAGCTCCTTAAAAAAGAAATCTTTTCAAATTCACAAAATTTCTTTGAAACAGTATTATTTTGGCATCTCTTAGTTCACACAGACCGAAGTGCTGTAACAAATACATTATGAAAGGTGTTGTTATTAATCCAATATATATAAGTTAATTCCTTGTTCTTGTAAGAGTTTAGATTGGGTGCCAACTGAGCGGGGTGGTTCTCCTCCACATGGTCATTCAGAGATCCAGGCATCTTTCATCTTGAAGCTCCACCATCCCCTAGAGCATGCCACTTTTGTCCAGCTGGATTGGTAATGAAAACTGGCTGGGAGGGGGAAGAAACTGTGGAAGGCACACACCTGATTGCTGCTGATGTTCTACTGGAGAAAAATGTAAGTCACGAGGTTAACTGTGAGAGAAATTATATAATGCATATGTCTGTTACAGCTCCAGAAGTATAGAAGAAGGCGAGAATGACTTTTGGTGGAGAGCTAGTGCTCTCTGCTCCATCATCTTAGGTCTCTGGCAATACCAGAGGAAGTGCTGTGTCTTCAGGGAACTGCTATGAGTTCGCTTGGCCGTTTTCTCACTGGTATTCTCAGACATCACACAAATGTTAGAATCTTCACTGTTTCCTGATTCCTAGTGTGATTCTCGTTCTCAGAATACCGGTACTTTTTCCCTGCCATGGGCTATCTTCTTCTGTTTTCTCTCCCAACAATTTCCATTATGCTTGGCACAGTGATCAAAACATATCTGTTGAAAAAATGAATAATAGAGTGAATATGTTCGGTCCGGTTCCAGTTCTGTTATAAACACATATCCTTTCATCAGCCACATATTTGCTTTAGCTAAAAAGTGGCATTCTTCTGAGGAGACTCATCCTTTGAATGTAGTCTCATCATTTTCCATGTTCCACGTTGGGCAGTACTGGGTAGCATTCTGCTTATTTATCTGTTATCTCTTTGCCTCAGTGAAAATATGGCAGGAGATTTGTGCTGGCCCCTGC
Organism: Herpailurus yagouaroundi; assembly: GCF_014898765.1. Lineage (NCBI taxonomy): Eukaryota > Metazoa > Chordata > Mammalia > Carnivora > Felidae > Herpailurus > Herpailurus yagouaroundi. The sequence goes on along the minus strand of NW_024412394.1, from coordinate 25,624,447 downwards.
AAGCCTCTTGCCATCTGTGTGTATCACTACGTATCGTCACTGTTGTCTTTTGAATGCCAGCATACCCACATTGATTGAGGAATTTAGAACCTAGTTAGTATTCCTTTTCTAGTGCTCACCCTTGTTTCTTCTCTTTCCACGTTGTGACTGCAAAAGAATGTTATATTTCTTTTTATACATTAAATTATGAGCTCCACAAGCCTAACGGCAAAAAAACCCCCACTTCCCTGCCCTAATGTTCTACCATCTATTTTTGTGAGTTTCCTAGAAGGCTTTCTCACCTCTATCCTAGAAATTCATTGTTCTGGCTTCCCTGCCATCCTACCAGGATGTTAACTCTGCTACTGTTACCTCTTGAGAGATTGCCACTCCTTTGGGCACAGCTGTCCTCTGTTAGAGATAGCTATTTTTAAATTAAATTAAATTAAATTAAATTAAATTAAATTAAATTATTTTTTATTTTAATTCCAGTAGAGTTAATATACAGTGTTATATTCATTTCAGGTGTACAATATAGCGATTCAGCAATTCTATATATTACTCAGTGCTAATCAAGGTAAGTGTACTCTTAATCACTCGTGTCACCCATCTCTCCACCCTTCTCCTCTCTGGTAACTATCAGTTTGTTCCCTATAGTTAAGAGTCTGTTTCTTGGGGGGCGCCTGGGTGGCGCAGTCGGTTAAGCGTCCGACTTCAGCCAGGTCACGATCTCACGGTCCGTGAGTTCGAGCCCCGCGTCGGGCTCTGGGCTGATGGCTCAGAGCCTGGAGCCTGTTTCCGATTCTGTGTCTCCCTCTCTCTCTGCCCCTCCCCCGTTCATGCTCTGTCTCTCTCTGTCCCAAAAATAAATAAACGTTGAAAAAAAAAATTAAAAAAAAAAAAAGAGTCTGTTTCTTGGTTTGTCTCTCTCTCTCTCTCTTTTTTTCCCCTGTGCTCGTCTTTTTGTTCGTTTGTTTCTTAAATTCTACATATGAATGAAATCATATAGTACTTGTCTTTCTCTGACTTATTTTCCATAGCATTATACTCTCTAGCTCCATCCATGTGGTGGCAAATGGCAAGATTTCATTCTTTTTTATGACTGAATAATATTCCATTGTGTATACATACCACCTCTTCTTATCCGTTCATCTGTTGAAGGACACTTCCATAATTTGGCTACTGTAAATAATGCTGCTATAAACATAGGGGTCCATATATCCCTTTGAATTAGTGTTTTTGTATTTTTGGGTGAATACCAAAAAAATATATTATTACTGGATCATAGGATAGTTCTTTTTTTCAACTTTTTGAAGAACCTCCAAACTGTTTTTCATAATGGGCTGAATCAGTTTGCCTTCCCATCAACAGTGCATGAGGGTTCCTTTTTATCCACATCTTCACCAACACTTGTTGATTCTTGTGTTTTTGACTTTTAACCATTCTGACAGGTATGAGGTGATATCTTATTGTACTTTTGTTTTGCATTTCCCTAATGATAAGTGGTACTGGGCATCTTTTGTGTGTCTATTGGGTATCTGGATGCTGTTTTGGAAAAATGTTGGCTCACGTCTTCTGCCCATTTTAAAACTGTATTATTTGTTTTTCATATGCATTTCTGATCAGTGCTCACCTGAAGATTGGAGGAGGACCCACTTTAGATCTCTAGAACTCTTTCCTTGCAGCTTTCTCCTCTGTAGTACTCTGCCTTGAAAACATTAGCTGCCTTAATCTTCCCATACTTCCAGCTCAATCTCAACTCCGAGACCACTTACTTCAATCTGGATTCCTCCTCCCTCTGCTGCAGGTTGGAAACGCTTTCTAGGCAGTAAGCTGGAGCAATCATAGGTTCATATCATTTCTCCCCTCTTTCTTAGGAATCTATCTTTTGTTGCCTGATATCCATTGTCTTGAAAATCAATGCTTAATATATTTTGTCTGGTAGGGGCACCTGTGTGGCTCAGTCGGTTAAGCATCTGACTTCAGCTCAGGTCATGATCTCGCCATTACCAAGTTCGAGTCCTGTGTTGGGCTCTGTGCTGACATCTCAGAGCCTGGAGCCTGATTTGGATTCTGTGTCTCCCTCTCTTTCTCTCTGCCTCTCTCCCTCTCACACTCTCTTTTTTTCTCTCTCTAATATATATATATATTTTCTCTCTAAAATATATATATCAATTGTAAATATATATATTTAAATATATATATATATATATATATATATATATGTATATATTCTCTCTCTAGGATTATCTAGGATATCTCTCTAGGATAATCAATCTAGGATTAATTATTCCAAACCTTCCCATTCTAAGCTCATTTGCCAATTTCTCTTTTCCTATCCCAACAGATGACCTTGTCTTCTTAAACTGAAACTGATTTCACTCCACTTCTTGGGACCCCTACAAAACGAGCTGTCATATCACCCTTCTTTCCTTCTTTGTCTTCTGTATAAGAGGAGAAGATGTCTCTTATGTCTGAAGTGAATTCCTACATACGACTATAGATCCTGCCCTCTTCCACCTCTGCACAACTTTTCTCTATCAATTATTAAATTCACATCTGATTCACATCTGTTTTCAAACTGTTATTGGAATGAAATATGAGCTGTTGAGGGGACTGGTTGCCACAAATGTAAGTTGGTACTATTTGTACTATTTTGAATTGTGTCAGAATGATCCAGGGCAGAATAAATTAGCAATACACATTAAATGGGCATTTTTGTTTCTGGCTTTCTGTTTATTTTTCCATGTAAATATACTCTAACTCATTCAGAGGAAAGGTAATTTACAGTGATCTGTGACAGAAATGAGACACATAATAATAGCTGCCATTTGTTGAGTGGTTGTTTGGACCAGATCCTGTTGTAGATGCTTCATGTATACACATTCCCTCTGTTTTTCCTCAAATACCCTTTATAAATAACATCCCATCTGTAAATGTGATGAAAATGAGGCTCACAGAAATTAAGCAATTTATCTAGGTTACTGTGGACTTAGTAAAGTCTTAGACAAAGGTATTCAAACAGATAGTATGTTTGGGAAGTGATACCAAAAAAGTGAAGAACAAGTGAAACAGGAAAGAGCAAAAGGCAACACAAAGGATATATTATGAGTTGGCCTCCATTATAGTAGACTGGGGCTACATCTCACCATCTGAGGAGCCTTATGAAATATATTGTAGACCTGTCCTCCCAGGGATAAAAGACAAAAGCATTTAATTATCAGTTCTCTTCCTCTTTTGGTCAAAGGTGACCCCACAGGTATAAACTTTCTTGTACCTTGGGACTGCATGAGTAAAAGAAATCTTAGAAGAGAAGGCAAAAGGCAGGGACTGTCAAGCTGCATCTGCAAGAAGGCATTTGAAGCCTGTATGGACCTGTATTCATAGCTGGGGTGAGAAATGGAGCCAGGGGATTTGAAGCGACACTATGAGAGGTGTAGGATACAAGCCACTCTTATTTCATTCAGATCTGCTATGCCTTCTATTAAGTCCATTGTTATGGAGTCTCTTAAGGTGATGACCAGAGGCAGTCTCTGCAGGGACTTAATACAAGAAGCTTCTGGAGCTGGTCCCAAGGCTTTAACTGATATTTATTATCATCTCCTTCCTTTGCCTCCCATGCTAAATTTTTCTCACTTTTGGCCAGGGCTGAGCTGCCAAGAACCACCCTGGCATCCAAAGCTTGGCTTGAGTTATCTGGTTCTTATTACTGACAGTTCTGAGCCCTTCTCTTGGCTTTGTTGGGTAGTGATTACAGCAATTGTTTGCTCATTATTATTGCTCTGAATGGACACACAAAGGCATGATCCAGTGAATTCACTGTTCAAAACATACTCTTTTGTTTTGTAGCAACTCAGCTCGTCATAGTGATCAGAGCTAATTATCCCTGCAACAGAGTAACTCTTTTCTTTGCCTGCTGACCTGCTGGCAAGAGGAGATTAAGGTTACCAAAAAGGAGTTGTATGTAGTTTCAAGTGGAAATCCTATTGAATATCCTAGTGGAAGTGTTTCCCTCCCTCTGTCTTTAATCCTCCCCCCTCGTCTTCCTCCCTGACTGCCTCCTCACCGCCCCCCCTCCCCCCATTCCCAAATCTGGTACAGCCTAAGGTCGGGGGATTGAGAAACACAAATTCTGCAAATGTATGGTTAGGGATTATGGTGAATGCAGCCAATCCTTCCACCTCTTGATTTCTATGAATGTGTTTTTGCATTTGGGAACACTTCATCATATATTAACTGTTGGTTTAGTACATCCAAAGGACGGTGTCCAAACTGACAGGATGCTGTCCTTAATCTACTGCTGTAGCCGAGTCTTTTATGGACCCTTCCACTGTTCTATATTGCTGCCTGATTCTGGGTGATGGAGTATAAGGTATGAGAGTAGAGCTCATGATTTCATGTCATTTGTCGCACCTTCTTTGCCCTAAATAGGTACCTAAGTCTGAGGCAATTTTGGTCAGTTTACCTTGCCAATAGATTAGGCACTCCTTGATTAGAGGAGCTGATGGAAGCAATGAGGTCAGGGAAGACAAAGGACATCTGTAACATCTGTACCAATTCTACAAAGGACAAAACACTACCTCCTCTAGGGATGAAGGAGTCTGATATAATCCATGATGGAGTCAACCTTAACATTCCCCTCAGAATGACTATAAACTTCAGACAGGGTTCTTCCTGACTCTAGAACCATGGCCTCCCTTTTCTTAGAGCATTTACTTTAGAAAACATAATAATTGTAATTTCTTTCTGTGCTTCATTGAGGTGTAATTCTTTTAAAGTTTCTTGCCAGTTTTATAATCCAGGAATGTCTTCATCAAGGACCTGGGAACCATCCCTTCAAATTGTAATCATCAGGAAGATTTCACCCCTATCGCTTGGTGTGTATGGGATGACAGGAGCTTAACTTCAATGAGCACCAATTAGCACACACAGAGGACTAATCACAGAGAAAAACATTTGCAAACTCAGGAATGATTCAGTACCACAACACGGCTCATTGGTCAACTGTCTCCCTAACGTTCTTTAGTATTTTTCCACTAGCTCATCCCAGTGCTTAAAAGCATTCCTGCCCTTTGCTTTACAGGATTTGAGTTCAACTGCTTTCTGGCCTCTCCTATTAAAATAGTCTTGAATAAATTCTTTCTTACTTGTTTAATTTTGTCCAGTGCAATATTTGCTTTGACGTCAGCCTGCTATGAGGTGACTAGCTGGCCTTCTTGAAGATAGATGGTGCCATGCTGAAGGTGATCGATGGTCTCCGATGCTGGCATGCTGGACAGTCAGCAGTGGCAGTAATTATAACAATCTTAGTGGTCTTAATGACAGGACATACATGCTGATGGCTCCGTGTATGGCCTCCATTCTTATGCATGTGTGTATTGCTGGGTGTATGTGTAAACATATATATTTAATTTTTTTCTGAATCATTTGAGAATAAGTTCCATGAATCATGCCCTTTTCCTTCTAGATACTTTAGTTTTATTTCCTAAAAATGTGGATATTCTCTTCCATAACCCGATTACAGTTATCACCTTTTATAAATGTAACATTGATAGAATTTTTTTTGAATCTATCATTCATATTTTAATTTTGTCAATTGCCCCAACAACGTCATTTAGAGCACATTCCTCCCAGGATTTGGATTACATCAAATACTGAATTTAGTTGTCATGCCTCTTTAGTCTCCAATCTGGGATATTTTTCTCAGCCTTTCTTTGATTTATGACATTGACATTTTTGAATAATATAGTTCTCCCTACCCCATCTCCCATCTAAAAATAGAATTTTTCACAATCTGAGTTTGACTGATGTTTCCTCATAAATAGACTCAGGTTATACAGCGCTCTGTCAAAATATTACAAAAGTGAGGGTGTATCTTTCTCAGAACATCGCACGTGAAGACACACTGTGTTTATCTGCTCCGCACTTGTGATGTTTATTCTGATCATTTGGTCAAGGTGTGATTTCTCAAATGGTAGGTTTTTTTCCTTTACAATTCATAAGTGATCTATAGGGAGACATTTTAAGATTATGCAACTATCTTGCCTTCCCCTCACTGAGGGCACTTGGGTTAGATCCTCCCGCCCCCAACTTTCTCTGAGGTTTTGTTATTCATTTGAAATACAGTTAGGGTCATTCATTTCAGTTTTAGTTTTGCTCTAGGTTTATTTGCCTTCAGTTTTAGTCCCTCTTACCCATTCATTTCCCATCCTTGCTGATTTGATTTTTTTAAACTTACAGATACTAACATATTTCTAAAAGTTAAGACCGTGTAAAAAAATACTTACAAACAAGTTTTATTCCCAACTGAAACCCTGTGCTCCCTTCCAATTCACACCTTTCCAGTAACCAATGTTACAGTTTTCTGATTTATCTTTCCGGTATTTCTTTTTGTAAAGATAGGAAGATTTATGTGATATTTGTATTTTATTTTCTTACGCAAATGGTAGCATATGCTGTTTTGTACTTGGCTTTTTAAAAAATATTTTTTTAATGCTTATATATGTTTTGAGAGACAGAGACAGAGTGTGAATGGGGGAGGGGCAGAGAGAGAGGGAGACGCAGAGTCTGAAGCAGGCTCCAGGCTCTGACCTGTCAGCAGGAGCCCACATCGGGGCTTGAACTCATGAACAGTGAGATGATGATTTTAGCTGAAGTTGGACGCTTAAGCCACTCAAGTGCCTCTTGGCATTTCTTAACAATGTCTTCTAGGAAACACTCCACATACTATGTTACTTTTTGTTAATGTGCTAATTGAAATTTAAATGCCAATCAAATTTTTAAAAATATTGTTGTGGAACAGTAAGAAATAACTTGTATTCCAATTGAAACAGAAGCATCATTTAATTAATTAATTGAATCAACAGTGCTTGAGACAGACTCTCAGATATCTAGTCTGATAGACAGTGGAACAGTATTAAATCCCTTTCATTGGACCATCTCCTGTTGGGAGTTGGAAGATTTTTAAAGTGAAAAAATACCCAGTTCATTGTTTGTCAGCTGATTTTTCAATTATTCAACTTCAACATGTCATATGTATATTGGTAAGTTTTCATTAAATTATTATAGAATTCATGCTTTCTGGGTTCATCTTTGTTTTTCACTTAAATGCACTGGGTTAAAAGATTCTGCTTTTGTTGTTTCAAATTGCTTAACTGTGGCTCTGTGAGTCATTACAAATACATGGTATTTCACCTGTGAAGAATGAGTATGTTTTTGCTCTCATGAAACATGTTGCTCAGGTTTGGAAAGTTTTTTTTTTTTTATTAAAAGGTAATAAAAAACGCTCCTTTGCAGATAATCTGTTTTACTTGTTTTATTAGGATTCAGTGCAGATGAATAATTTAGACATGTTATCTTTGAGTTCTTGAAATGAGATCGCATAATTACCTAAATTATCTTCCTCAAGCCCAAAGAATATAATGCTATATAGGTTTAATATGAATGTTGTGATTAAAAACTTGAATGCTAATTTAGTACAATACCAAAATGCGTCTTAAACTATTACTTCTCAGGGCTACCACTGAGATTGTGTGTATTGCTAACACTTTCTAATTTGTAGGCTATGTGTTGCAGATTCTTTAAAAAAAATTTTTTTAATGTTTATTTATTTTTGAGAGAAATAGAGACAGAGCATGAGCAAGGGAAGGGCAGAGAGAGAGGGAGACACAGAATCCGAAGCAGGCAGGGCTTGAACCCATGAACCATGAGATCGTGACTTGAGTAGAAGTTGGATGCTCAACCAACGGAGCCACCCAGGTGCCCCAACAGATTCTGAGGTTTTCTAGCATGTAATGGTAAAAAGGCACTGGACCAGAGCCCTAATAGTTTAAATCACAGTCCTGGCTTTGAAGGATTTGACTATCTGATCTTGTCAGAAGATCTTTTGGACGTTATCTAGTCTAGTTCTCTGATTTGTGGATTTTACCAAGACAGTTTAAAACTTTGGATACTGACTTGGGGTTGGCAATTTTCAATTTTTCCAAAAAGGGACATTAAAATTCATTACTATGAACTGTAACTAATGTTCCATAAAATAAACAGCATTTTTGTTTTTTGAGAGAGAAGGTGCAAGTGAGGGAGGGACAGAGAGAGAGATGGGGAGAAAGAGAGAAGCTCCTCTTCCATACCACATCCATGCCAATCTATGCAACCTGAAGCAGGGCAGATGCTCACCTCATGTGGGATTTGAACTCATGAACTATAAGATCATGACCTAAGCTGAAGTCAGATGCTTAATGACTGAGCCACCCAGGTGCTACCAAATAAAGAGCATTTTAACACACACACACACACACACACACACACTCAAAACAATAAATCCACTGGTACAGAATTAACCATGATACTTTAGACTGGATAAATATAGCTCTATGGGGGAAAAACGCCCTAGAGAGTGCAGTGGAAGACCAGACATTTCCTTTTCTTCTTTTTTTTTTCCTTTTCCTTCTCATCCTTGAGAGAAAAGAAGGGGATTTTTTTTGAAATGTTCATTTATTTTTGAGAGAGAGAGAGAGAGAGAAAGCGCATGCGAGAGGGGAGGGGCAGAGAGAGAGGGAGACCCAGAACATGAAGCAGGCTCCAGGTTCTGAACTGTCAGCACAGAGCCCGACATGGGGCTTGAACCCATGAGCCGTGACCTGAACTGAACTGAACTGAAGTTGGACACTTAACCGACTGAGCTACTCACGTGCCCCAGATTTTTTTTTTTTTAAGACAGAGACTTTATGAACATAATAGCACATTGATTTAATCTAGGAGGGGCGATCAATATTAGCAGGAAAAAGATTTGTTTGTCTTGTAGATACCTTAGTTCAAAAGTCTTAACTTTGCTCCAGAGACATACACTAGGTACCTAACATAAAGTCTTTCTCAAGAACCTGGAAAACTGGGAGAACAGAAGAGAAGGAAAGATCAAGGAGATTATTAAGGGCAGGATGGTGAATGAAGGGAGAAGGGAACAAAGGGAAGTATACAGAGGGAGAGAGAATTTGTGGACACTGAGGCAGGCACTGGATTGACTGAATATTAACTTGGGGGAGTAAGTAGAGAAATCATTTGGACTATGTGTATGACATTTATTCCATAGAAAATATACTTCTGGCAGTGAATTGTTCATGACCCATTTCTATGGTGTTATAGATTGAGTCACATTACTTGTTTTTAACACTTTTCTCTTAGTTGTTTTGGAAAACTTTGTCAAAACTTAGTTTATGGAAAACTTTGTCAAGGACCAGCATTTGAGATCCATTGATTCAAAACATTTTTAATTTCCCAGAAACTCAGAGATTCAGGCTTCCACGTTCTTTTTCCTCTGCTTCAGATGTCCATTGTTCCTTCTCCACTGAGATAATTTCTTTCCTTTTTAATATTTTTTAATATTTATTTATTTTTGAGAGAGAGAGACAGAGACAGAGAGACAGAGTGTGAGCGGTGGAGGGGCAGAGAAAGACGGAGAATAATCCGAAGCAAGCTCGAGGTTGTCAGCACAGAGCCTGACACGGGGCTCCAACTCACGAACCGCGAGATCATGATCTGAGCCGAAGTCAGATGGACTGAGCCACCCAGGTGCCCCAAGATAATTTCTTTTTTAAAGAAATGTTTATTTATTTATTTTTAGAGAGAGAGAGAAGAGAACGTAAGAGGGGGAGGATCCAAAGAGAGAGAGAAAGAGAATCCTATGCAGGCTCTGCACTGTCTGTGTGGGACTGGATCTCACAAACCATGAGATCATGACTGGAGCTGAAATCAAGAGTCTAATACTTAACTGACTGAGGCACACAGTAGCTCCTCCATCTAGATAATTCTACTAATTTTTCATAATTCATTGCAAATAGTAACTCCTCCAGAAAGCTTTCCTACCTTCTTTTTTTATTTTGAGAGAGAAAGAGAGAGAGACAGAGAGAGCAGGGCTGGAGAAGGGACAGAGAGAGGGAGAGACAGAATCCCAAGTTGGCTCCATATTGTCAGCACAGAGCCCAAGGCAGGGAACCGGGAGATCATGACCTGAGCTGAAACTGAGTCACATGTTTAACCGACTGAGCCACCCAGGCGCTCCCCCTACCTTCTCTTTTTTAAACTTATGCCCTTCCTCTGTGTCTTACAGTACCCTTGTTATTTTCCACTTTTTAAAATTACATTGAGTCATACTTGTCTTATTTTAATCATCCTCTACTTATCTATAAAGTTTCTGACAATAAGAACTGTATCTTAACTTTTTTTTCACCTCACTTCATGTTGAATGAATAAATGCTATTTCACATTTATGAGTATTTATGCCTGCTACTTCCCCTGCATAGAATTCCTTTTCTTCTTGTCTTCTTGGGAAATTTCTTCTTATTTCTTTTAACATTCTTCATGTTAAGTTGCTCTTCCAAATCTTTCTTGACCTTTTCTCTTGTTGCTGCAGATTTAATCATATGATTCTGTGTCTTAATTTTGTACTTTTCATCAAAGAGTAATTTGCCAAATGATAAAATTATGTATCTTTACAAATATAAAATGAAATATATGTGATGTATTTTATTTCACTCATCAATTAATGAGTGAACTAGTAAGATGTTCTAACTACTTCTAATGAGAATTGGATTTATGGAGATTTATATGTTTAGTTGACAAATCCATTTGCATTGCTCCCAACAGGAGCCGTCTACATGACTGTGGACAAGGAAAACTTACCTGCATCACCATTAGTTTTCTGCAGGCTAACTTCCATCTTGACAGAGCTGTAGAATACTCTAGTGAAAAATAGAGATTCTTACAGAATCAGATAACCCCCCAAATTCTACCAAAATGACACTCAACCATCCTTTTGCCCGTACGGAAGTCATTCACATTTTTTCCAACAGTTATAACAACCTATTACTAAATTTTCACTTTTTTGAAATTATTTTCATATTGCACCCCCCCCCCCCATCTCCTCACCATAAGCCTTCGGAAAGGGACTTGACCCTAAACTCTTCTTTGGGCTGAGTAATTCCTCTCTCATTTCCCTCTTCTGTTTGCTGAAACCAGCCACAACAAGAAAGGTCAGTTAGTTAGTAACTTAAAAGTAAAAATTCGAGTAACTTTTAAAACTTAAGTGTGAGAAAGCATTGGAGAATTGGGAAGATTAGTAGATAATTCTTGCATTTCATCTTTCCAGCATCTTTACTTAATCTCCTGGTGTCTGCTGCCAGTTTAAACTCATTTTCCTTAGACTGAGAGAAAATGGAAGATTCTGCAAGGAGGCGGGAGCATGAAGAAAGATAATAGAGGTGACCGTGACAAAAGTAACAGTAATCAGAACAGTAACTATCACTTTTAGAGAAGCCACCACTGACCAGGCCCTTTTACGGTGTAGTTTTGTTTTACTTTAGTTTGAGATTGCTGAAGAGAGGTTAAGCAACATGTGGAAGACCACACAGGGGTTAATGTCAGACAAGGGTTTAAATCCAGCATTCTGATCCAGCAACCTGAAATCCAGGTTCTGAACTCTTAACCATTAAACACTCCACCTGGGAGCAGCCTGAGCCCGGGAAAGTTCGCAGCAGGGTAGGCTGTGACATGTTGGTATATGAGGCTGAGCTCACCAGGGTGTTCTTAGCAGAGGCTAGGTCTGTGAACTCTTTGAACAGTCAAGTCAGTAAAACTCAGCAAATAAGCCCCCAAATACTTACAAGGTAGATGTTGACTTGTGAACTACTGTCCTCATGTTTGGTGAGCTCTTCATTATCTGTGGATGTAGAAAGGGCTGGGCAACAACACTCCTAATTAAGCATACCAGATTCCTTAGGGGCACCTGGGTGGCTCAGGTGGTTAAGCATCCGACTTTTGGTTTTGGCTCAGGTCATGATCTCACCGTTTGTGAGATGGAGCCCCACGTTGGGCTCTGCGCTGATAGCACAGAGCCTGCTTGGGATTCTCTCTCTCCTTCTCTCTCTCTCTGCCACTCCCCGACTCACACTCACACTCTCTCTAAAAATAAATAAACATTAAAAAAAGATTGCTAGATACTTTACACACTCTGATGTTTGCTTTTAAATACACTCTTGAAATTATTTGACTATATCTGTGTCAGGTATTTTAGAAATCCTCTTTAAGATAATAATTTCATATACTGCTTACTTGGTTCTGAGTACCATCCACGTATTTATATATTAACTCGCTTAATCCTTAAGATGGCCCGTTGGAGTTGGTACTATACCATTTTACAGCTGAGCAAATGGAGGCGTGGTGTTGAAGTTGGGATTTAAAAACATGCCGGCTGGCTCCAACAGCACAGGGTCATTGCTGCAGAGCTGTCTTGTGCTGAGAATCACACTCAGTAATGTCCGTTTCCAGATGAGGAGAACACCCTGTTTCCTCCAGGAGATTATACTTCCTTCTTGCAACTCATTCTCAGCCTGGAGTAGATTGTCTGTGGCATATGTAGGCTTTGTTCTTTCGACACTCTCCCTGGATAAATAAAAGATGGGATTTTAGAAGACTTCCTTTTATAGAATAAATAAGGGTTGAAACGTCAAGGAAATGACAGTGAACAGAAGACCAATTATAAATAGTAAGATCAGTTTACCCTCTTTAGTAAGTGCCAATCTAATTAACTAGAAGCAAATATATATATATATATATATATATATATATATATATATATATATAAAGTGTTGCTAATAAGATAGCAAACTGCAGAAATGAATGTGGGTGATTTTATTTTATTTTTAAAATTTTTAAATGTGATTCTAAAAATCACATTTTTAAAAAATGTTTATTTTGAGAGAGAGACAGAGCATGAGTGCACATGTGTGGGAGTGAGTGCTGGAGGGGCAGAGAGAGAGGGAGAGAGAGAATCCCAAACCAACTCCACGCTGTCAGCACAGGGTCCCACAAGGGGCTTGATCTCACAATGGTAATATCATGACCTGAGCCGAAATCAAGAGTCTGACGCTTAACCACTGGACCGGTCAGGTGCCCCCAAATCACAGCAACTCTTGAAATGGGACAGGGGAAGTAATTCAGCAAAGGTACAATAAGCTGTGAACTCTAGTAATGTAGAGCCTACCTATCTGTTACCAATCATGTGACAGGACACAGTAAAGACACAGTGACAAGGACATAAAACATTTATATTTAGAAATTTTTTCATATCATAAAATTTACTTTAGGGGCGCCTGGGTGGCTCAGTTGGTTAAGTGTCAGGCTTCAGTTCAGGTCATGATCTCAGGGTTTGTGAGATCGAGTCCCATGTGAGGCTGTGCTGACAGCTCAGAGCCTGGAGCCTGTTCCAGATTCTGTCTCTCCCTCTCTCTCTGCCCCTCCGCTGCTCTCTCTCTCTCTTTCTCAAAAATAAATGAACGTTTAAAAAAAATTAAAAAAATGTATTTGAACTTTTTCTACCAAATAATTAAGAAAATCATCCATCTTCTTTTATTTGGTAAATAGGTTGATATAGTCCATCACAAAATAGAAATGAATTCTGTAAGCTGAATTTTTGGTTTCTATATTTTTGGTGGATTTGGGATAAAGTATACATTCAATGTCCAACTTGGTCCAAGAGCTGACATTTCAGCTCAGTAGTTGGCATGCAAAATAGCTGGGGTTATAGTATAACCCAGCCGATTTCTTGAGTAATATTAGAGACTCATATGAATTTTTAATACCTTGAGAACAGAGGATCTATCATAGGATCTTTTCATCTAGGATCTATTTTCAAGATTCTACTTGTATTTGCTGTTTTTGGATTAAGTTTTCTTTGAAGCACAATTATATTCTTATTTTTGGTTCCTACTGGGTACGTTTAAAATGATGGCAAATCTTTCCAACGGAATATAAACATATGCACAATTGTATTCTGAAAGGATATTTTCTAAATAAAAGAATTTATTACCTGCTTATTGCTTATTTTAGGCTTTGCACATGGTCCTGGGATAAAGCTATTACTTTTGTTGTTTTTACAGTATATTGACTTTGATGTTCCAAAGAGTAGAGGTAAAGTTTTGGAGGAAATCATGTAGTATAATTCTATATTGTTAGAACACATTACAGTATTTAAATTATTACAGGTCATGGAAAAAGATTTTATTTTCTCAATTTGCTTTATAAAATTTACATAATCTTAAAAAACAAACATGATATAAATGGAAAACAAACCAAAATTTTAATAAATATAGATTATAGGCCAAAATTTATAGATCCAATAAAGGAGGAGAATGCCACAATTTTAGGGCCAAAAGCAATTTTACAGAAAATTGAGTTTAACCTCTTTAAATTCCAAGGAGTAAATGAGAAAATGTTGGCTCATCGAGATTAAATGATTGATGAAAAATGATGCTGCCAGTTGGGCAATATGATGCACTCGGATGAGGAATTCAAAGATTAACTAAAATGTTATAGAAACATAATTGCAGGGGCTCTTGGGTAGCTCAGTCACTTACATGACCAACTTTGGCTCAGGTCATGATCTCATGGTTTGTAAGTTTGAGCCCCACGTCAGGCTCTGTGCTGACAGCTCAGAGCCTGGAGCCTGCTTCGGATTCTGTGTCTCCCTCTCTCTCTACCCCTCTCCTGCTCACACTCTGCCTCTGTCTCTCTCTCAAAAAAACAAAAACAAAACAAAAAAACATTAAAAAATGTAAAAAAAGAAAAGTAATTTCATGGGAAAATAATTTTTATCAAAATACCAATATAAAGAAAATCCCAGCCCTGTTATGAAAATGAATGATTCTTAAATGTGGCTGAATTGCTATATGACGTTACTACAAATTAGCCATGACTTTAGACCTTGTCCTTTAATTCTCAATTAGTTTTGCTACTTTGATTCATTCAACCTGCTAGGGTAGCCACATTTTAGTCATTCAGTCAAACCAGGTGTTCTTTAAATGACCAGTTATTTAACCAAATCAATACTTATTTTGGTAATCGGTGCCGAATCGACAGGTTCCTTGGGCAGGTTTAATATATTTTTTTAAAAAGACACTATGAGATGAGTAATTTATTTATATAGATTAAAAAACAAAAGACATATCAGCTTTTTATAACACTATAAATTACTGGCAGTTCGTATCTGTCATATTCCTCAGAACAGTTTGTACAACAAGAAGTCCCAGGGAAAAAGGCAGCAGAAGGAATATAGTCAATGGAACTGTGATAATCTTGTATGCTGACAGATGGTAGCTACACTGTGGTGAGCACAGCATAATGTATACACTTGTCGAATCACTATGTTGTACACCTGAAACTAATGTACCTGTGTGTCAACTGCACTTTTAAAAAAGTCACTAGTTTGTACAAATTCACACACACAAAAAAAAAAATCCCGAAAATTCAGTGAAACACTTGGCTACATTTTGAATTGAATTGAAATTTGGGGCTACTGTAGATATTGCCTAAACCAGAGAACTGTTTAATCTGTTCTTTCTTATCCTTAATCTGTTCTTTTTCTGAGCTGTTTAATCTGTTTAACCTGAGCTTTTATTTTGGAAAAACTGATACCCTTTAAATTTGGACACATTGCATTATTTCTTACAGTTAAAACAACAACTGGACAATGAAATATTTCCCCTCTTTAGCAATTCAATTATCAGAAAGTGTTAATCAGTAGCAATAAAAAATGGTAATGTAATTAAAAAAAACAAAAACTACCAGTGAGAAATGAGGCAGGCTGGCCAGGTCTGAGGAACCAGAGGGGGCTCCGCAGGATCAGCCAAGAGGGTCCTCAGCTTCTCAAAGGGTGGAAGTGAAACACAAGTCGAAAGGGAGTAAGAGCAGAGTATATTGAAGACAGAAAGAGAGCAGACACAGACAACAACGTCTAGGAGGCTCAGAAAGGAAAAGGAACATGAGTCTCATCTTTACTTGGGGGTCTGGAGTTTTTATTGAGGTCAGCGGTGTGGCGTATGTGACCTCTCAGGCATCCAGGAACTTGTCCAACAAGGACGAGTGCTCAAGTGTCCTCTATAAGTCACTAATGCCCTGGAGCCAGGGGTCTTGACATCACGGTGATTGGAGTCAGTGGTCTTGGAAAGCGTTCTTGACAACCTACCTGGTCACTCCTTAGATGTTATCTGTTGTGCTGGAAGACTCCAAAGAAATCTTCAATTCCTTGACCTTTACAAGGGGGATGTATATTAAGGCATGTGTAAGGGAGGGTGTGCAGGTTCTAGCAAGAGCAGAAGCAAGAAAAGGAGTAAAGAAAAAAAATTTTTTTCATGGAATCCCTTCAGTTTTTCTGTCTTAAAAACAATAAGAAATACAGTGCTCATGAAATGAATTACATACAATGCATGATATATTTAACATTTTCTATTTTAATGTTTTGGCTAGCTTCCTACAAATGCAGCAAGTTAGAGTACAATTTAAGATTTGGCCAATTTGGCCAAAATGAACAAATCAGGAGACTATAGATGCTGGAGAGGATGTGGAGAAACGGGAACCCTCTTGCACTATTGGTGGGAATGCAAACTGGTGCAGCTGCTCTGGAAAACAGTGTGGAGGTTCCTCAGAAAATTAAAAATAGACCTACCCTATGACCCAGCAGTAGCACTGCTAGGAATTTACCCAAGGGATACAGGAGTACTGATGCATAGGGGCACTTGTACCCCAATGTTTATAGCAGCACTCTCAACAATAGCCAAATTATGGAAAGAGCCTAAATGTCCATCAACTGATGAATGGATAAAGAAATTGTGGTTTATATACAGTATGGAATACTACGTGGCAATGAGAAAAAATGAAATATGGCCTTTTGTAGCAACGTGGATGGAACTGGAGAGTGTGATGCTGAGTGAAATAAGACATACAGAGAAAGACAGATACCATATGGTTTCACTCTTATGTGGATCCTGAGAAACTTAACAGGAACCCATGGGGGAGGGGAAGGGGGAAAAAAAAAGAGAGGTTAGAGTGGAAGAGAGCCAAAGCATAAGAGACTCTTAAAAACTGAGAACAAACTGAGGGTTGATGGGGGGTGGGGGGGAGGCGAGGGTGGGTGATGGGTATTGAGGAGGGCACCTGTTGGGATGAGCACTGGGTGTTGTATGGAAACCAATTTGACAATAAATTTCATATATTAAAAAAAAAAAGATTTGGCTAATTTGGTACATCTCAATCAATCTATAAGGCCCTAGAAATGTAAGTTCTTGTAATTTTCAGGGTAATTTCTCCTACCCTATTCACATAAGCCCTTCCCTCAATGGGTTCAAGCAGAAAATCTTTGCATTACTAACACCGATGTTGTGGTTGAATGTTTTGAGATTCTCATGTTGCCCTTCCTGTCCTCATATTTCAGCAGCATTCAAAACACAGCAGCTGGCCCATCAGGAGGTTTATTTTTTTCCCCATAGCCATTGGCCACAGTGATTCTCTTTGTGTTCTTAATGGCTATAGATAGCTGCTAGGCCAGCATCTGCTTGAGACACAACTACAGTGAGAAATTCACAATCACAACTGCAAGCCTCTGGGTCTTTGTAATTTATACAGAGTTGGGGCTTAGATTGTTATGTACATCTGAAAAAATGAGTATCTGTTCACCAGGAAAACTAGGAGAGAAAGCAGGGAAAGAATATGGAAAATAAATGAGAGTTTAACAGTCTGTTCATTTCCTGTTACTGGACAGAGAATCTTTTTGAAACAGCATGAAAATGACATGAATATGGTTGTTTTTAGAGTTTTCAAGTTCAGGTAAATTCTCTAGAGAACATATTTAGCTGAAAGCTCTCATTACTGATAGGTCTCTGTGAATAGCAGACCCCCATATCGATTAAAAAAACAATCACCTTTCCATAGTTGTATGAATTTACTTTCATGTATAAATCTGCATATGAATCTGAATATGGTTTTATACATTCCTGCATTATATGGAACAAGTGATATAAAAACTTGCCCTATCCTTTTTTCTGTGAGTTAATGGATATTTTATATTGTATTTGTACTGCATTAATGGATGTTACAGTAATTTATATGAATAAACTATTTACATCTTTCCACAGATTTCTAAAACATAGCAGCTTTATTGTTACTTTGAAGAAATATAAATAATAAGGGTGGCCATAAAATTTTAGCTGTTTGAAGCATTCAATTTTAATTTCTGTGGGCTTGAATATCTGTTTCCTGTTGTGAACTAAGTTATATAGCCTGTGTTTGTGCTGATCATCATTTACTTAAGAATGAAAAATAAAGGCCTGTAGGAAAGCTTAAGCACTATTTATTCCTATTTGATTTGGGCAACTTCGTGTGTGATATTTTATTTTATTTTATTTTTTTAATTTTTTTTTTCAACGTTTATTTATTTTTGGGACAGAGAGAGACACAGCATGAACGGGGGAGGGGCAGAGAGAGAGAGGGAGACACAGAATCAGAAACAGGCTCCAGGCTCTGAGCCATCAGCCCAGAGCCTGACGCGGGGCTCGAACTCACAGACCGCGAGATCGTGACCTGGCTGAAGTCGGACGCTTAACCGACTGCGCCACCCAGGCGCCCCTTTGTGTGTGATATTTTAGATAATTAAGGCCAGTTTTACAAAAGCTTTTTGGGGAAAAATGCAAAAAATTAAATTTTTATTTGTTTAATAATGTCTGTAATTCAAATTATTTATATGTAGCAAATTGTAGCTTTAAAAGATATACGGTATCCGAACAAGGCTCAGAAGACAAATTTAATAACACTTGGCTGATTAGTAAAATCTTTTTCTTATGACTGCATAAAATCTTTTTCTATGACTGCACATATCTGTGTATTGCTCTGTATCTACTTGCACATTTAGACAAGTGTATCCATGATGTAACATGGGAATCATATTTCTGAATATTCTAGATATGAAGGTATAACCCAAACATCTAGATACTCAATGGACATCCTCCAAGATAGTAAATATTAAGACTATGTATTAGAAAGTAGTAGGAACAGAAACAACAGGTGTTGGTGAGGATGTGGAGAAAGGGGAACCCTCTTGCACTGTTGGTGGGAATGCTAACTGCTGCAGCCACTCTGGAAAACAGTATGGAGGCTCCTCAAAAAGTTAAAAAAAGAGGGGCGCCTGGGTGGCTCAGTCGGTTGAGCGGCCGACTTCAGCTCAGGTTATGATCTTGCGGTCCGTGAGTTCGAGCCCTGCATCGGGCTCTGTGCTGACAGCCTGGAGCCTGTTTTGGATTTTGTGTCTCCCTCTCTCTGACCCTCCCCTGTTCATGCTCTGCCTCTCCCTGTCTCAAAAATAAATAAAACATTAAAAAAATTTTTTTTAAAGTTAAAAAAAGAATTACCCTACAATGCAGCAATTGCACTACTGGATATTTACCCAAAGAATATAAAAATACTAATTC
Organism: Herpailurus yagouaroundi; assembly: GCF_014898765.1. Lineage (NCBI taxonomy): Eukaryota > Metazoa > Chordata > Mammalia > Carnivora > Felidae > Herpailurus > Herpailurus yagouaroundi. The sequence continues at coordinate 25,605,179 of NW_024412394.1, read as the reverse complement.
AAAGAGACACATGCACCCCACTGTTTATAGCAGCATTATCAACAATAGGCAAATTATGGAAAGAGCCCAAATGTCCATCAACTGACATATATATATGTATATATATATATATATACATATATATATACATATACATATATATATAGTGTGTGTGTATAAAATGGTATATAGAATATATAATGGAATATTACTCAGCCATAAAAAATGAAATCTTGCCATTTGCAATGATGTGGATAGAGCTAGAGTGTATTATGCTAAGAGAAATAAGTCAGACAAAGACAAATACCATATGATTTCACACATACATAGATTTTAAGAAACAAAACAAAAGTTCATAGGGAAAAAAAGAGACAAAGACAAACCAAGAAACAGACTCTTAACCAAAAAGAACAAACTGATAGTTACCGGGGGGAGGTTAAATAGGTGATGGGGATTAAGGAGGGCACTTGCTGTGATGAACACTGGGTGTTGTATGGAAGTGTTGAATCACTATATTGTACACATGAGACTATGCTAACAAACTGGAATTTAAATAAAAACTTTTAAAAATATGAAAAAAAAGAAAGTAGTAGAACAATTTTATAAAGTAATCTTGGAGTGGAAAACAAATCGCAAAAATGGAGAAAGACACAAAACCCGTACATTAGAAAAAGATCGATAAATGTCTTCACAAAATTTTAAAAAGTTACAAAGCAAAATAAAAATAAAAGCTAAAGACAAATGAGAAAGGTTCATTTTTCTTTAGTGTATAAGAAGCTCTTATCTTTAAAAAAGGCAGGAGATTTTCATAGTCTTTTCACAGAAAAAGAAGCTAAGTAAGGCTCACTCCTAATTAAACCTACACAAACTAAAGTAACAAAACCCATTTATCATGTCCTTTGGAAAAAAATGAGCTTGATAAAACCCAAATCTGACCATAGTATAAGGGAATAGATGAGACAAGTATGTCTGCTAACTATATATTTCTGTTAATTTTTTGAAGGGTATTTTCCCAATTTCTGCAGTAGAAAAGGCACATAGTTCTGAACCAGCAACTACACTGTTAGGAATTTATCCCTATTAATATATTTGCAACCATATGTCGTCAAAACACACTCATGCACAACACACACATTATAATATCAAAATATTGGAACCTACCTGGTTATCAATGCTGATGACATGAATATTAGTGATCTATATGAATGGAGTTTCATGGCTTCTGTACACAAGGATGAAAGAAATCTGTACATGCTGATTTATTTTGGAGAGGAGAAAGAACAAGTTTCAGGATACAGTACATGACACAATGTATATATTATTCTCCCAGTTGTGTAAACAAAATAATAACCAAGATTTCCTGAGTGCATGCTATATGCCAAGGTTTACACTAATTGCTTTACAAGTTTCAACATCAAAACAACCCTTATCTCCCCATACAGAGGATTAGAAAGTATAATTTTCCTGAACTTACGCAAGTGGCCAAAGCCAATCACTTGAATTAAGTTCCAGTCTCAGTATGCAATTGTTAAGGTTGTTGGGGTCAACTGTTTAGGAATGTTCCTGAAATTTAATAAAATGCAGTTACAGAAAGAACATGGGTACAACCTCCACAGAGAATTTCGTATAAAAATGAGAGTTCATTCTACATTTTCTACCACATCTTATTTGCATATCTGTGGTAGTTTCTTTTCTTTTTTAAAATCACACACATTTGTACCTCTTTTCTTTAAAAACATAACAGTCCGTTCTTTGAACTTAGCTGCTTAAAATTAGTTTAAGGTCTTCTAACTGTCATACAGAGCAAGGTGCTTGGGGGCAGGGGAGACTGGGTTGTCACTCACAAGGCAAAACAGTGGTCTCTTGCTGAGCTACGTGGGTTTCTTACCTTTGACACCAGATGTCTTGTTTTTCTCATCTTGAAATGATGCATTTGATGTAGGGCATCAAGTAAGGCTCAAGGGCTTTTCACCAAAGTGCTTCATCAGCTCAGCAGCACTTACTAACACTTCTTAAACCCGAAAGGGCAATTGTTTCTTGCCTTTTCTTTCTTCTTTTTCCCTTATGCATAATTCATGCAAAATTGGTTGTCTATGTTTATCATGCTACTCTATGATCTAACTGAAGATTAGAAATGAGAAAATAAAACTCTTTCAGTCATAGATTCAGAACTAATCTTTTGCTTTTAAACATAATCAATTTATTTTGCTCCCTGAATTGAAAGCCTCATAGTTTTGAAAATCTGAAATACCTTTGTTAAGAGAGCAGTCCAATAATGGTGAATAACAATGGAATATAAAGGTGTAGCCTTACAAACGAATTTGCAACTAGGAGTAGAGAACAATGTATTTTTATGACACTCCTAAATTAAACTTTTACAAAACTGAAAAAATGAATCCTGTAAATGGATGACCTAGACAAGTTAGGGTATGGGTTGAGCTGTGAGAACAAAGACACCGTAAGGTGGAGGGGCTCCAACTGGACAGCGCTATAGTCCTTTTTGAGTTTGTGGTCCAGGGTGGGTAGGTGGCCTCAGGCTGATGGGCTAGTCTTCCATCTCAAAAATTCAGTCCTCAAAACCATTGCAGCTCTTTCTAGTTGGAAAAAAAAAAAAAAAAAAAAAAAGGAAAGAAAGGAAGTGGAGGGGAAACAATCTTTGTCTAAAGGCAATGAACATTTCTCTTCCTTGCAGAGTCCATTGGTAAGAACTTAGAACCATGGCCAGTCATACCTCTGAGGGAGACTGGAAAATGTGGTTTTCATCTGGGTAGTTATGTGCCTAACTGAAATGTTTTATCACACACAGAAAAGAGGAGGACAGATAGCGGTGGGGAGCAACGGTCTGCCACACGTGCCTTTAATTTTATAAATTTAAAATTCATTCTATAATTGCATATAAATTCTAAAGAGGTGGAGATCAATAAAGCATAACTTGAAACTGCTACACTATGAAGTAAGATGCATTTTAGCTCTAAGCATTTCATTTAAATGTACTTTTACTTAGGGTGTTGAGTAATTAAAACTAAAATGTCAGGAGTCCATAGTTTAATCCAAGTCACTTAGAGGAGGGCCTGTAAGACAAGCTCCATTACCTCCTTCACTGTAAGAATTCCACAACTGAAAAGTCATTCCATGTTTTTAAGCCTTAAAAATTCTATTACCTCACTCATCAGGCAAATACAAATCAAAACCACAATGAGATACCACCTTGCACCTGTCAGAATGGCTAACATTAACAACTCAGGCCACAACAGATGTTGGCGAGGATGAGGAGAAAGGGGAACACTTTTGCACTGCTGGTGGGAATGCAAACTGGTGCAGCCCCTCTGGAAACCAGTATGGAGGTTGCTCAAAAAGTTGAATATAGGGGCGCCTGGGTGGCTCAGTCGGTTGAGCGTCCGACTTCAGCTCAGGTCACGATCTCGTGGTCCGTGAGTTCGAGCCCCGCGTCGGGCTCTGGGCTGATGGCTCAGAGCCTGGAGCCTGTTTCCGATTCTGTGTCTCCCTCTCTCTCTGCCCCTCCCCCGTTCATGCTCTGTTTCTCTCTGTCTCAAAAATAAATAAAACGTTAAAAAAAATTAAAAAAAAAGTTGAATATAGAATTACGCTATGACCCAGCAATTGCACTACTATTTACCCAAAGGATTCAAAAATGCTAATTCAAGGGGGCACATGCACCCCACTGTTTATGGCAGCACTATCAACCATAGCCAAAATATGGAAAGAGCCCAAATGTCCATCGATGGATGAATGGATAAAGAAGATGTGGTATATATGTACAATGGAATATTACTTGGCAATCAAAAAGAATCATATCTTGCCACTTGCAACAATGTAGGTGTAACTAGAGTGTATTATGCTAAGTGAAATAAGTCACAGAAAGACAAATATGATTTCACTCATCTGTGGAATTTAAGAAACAGAACAGATGAACATAGGGGAAGGGAAGAAGCAAAAATAAGATAAAAACAGAGAGGGAGACAAACCCGGAGACTCTTGAAATACAGAGAACAGGGTTGCTGGTGGGGTGTTGGATGAGGGGATGGGCTAAATGGGTGATGGGCATTAAGGAGGGCACTTGTTGAGATGAGCACTGGATGTTGTATGTAAATGACAAATCACTAAACTGTATTCCTGAAATCATTATTACACTATGTGTTAACTAACTTGAAATTAAATTTTAAAAAATTAATAAAAATTCTGTTACCTTCTGAGCAAGATTTTTCATTTAGTCATTCAAGAATTTCTAAATAGATTTAATTTTTCCAATACTTTTGAAAATGTTTCTATTTCATCGTTAACTTGTCTATATCCTTGGAGTTAGATCTGCTGCGCACTGTTGGTCATTGAGAGGATGTGACCACCCGTTGTTTCACCAGCTGACCTGGGCAGTGGGAGGTTCCTCACCCTCTCCTGTCCTTGTGATAAGTGCTCTGCTTTCTCCCTTGCAATGGAAGCTGCCTCAAGGACAGAGTCTGGAGATAGTGATGTGTTGTTCAGACTATCTGGATGATGTGCGTGGCTGAACCCAGTAAAGGTCTCTACATAAACTTTTAAGATTCTGGAAGGCAGGTGCAGAGATTTACTGGTCTTGCAGTAAATTTACTGGTCTTGGGTCTTGCCCAAGACAAGCCTCGTATGCAAGTACGCTTGCTTTATTTCCAACCTGGAGCAGTCTACCTCTTTCTTTGGTCTCCTTACCTTCCCTACGGGGGCCGGTTTGAGAACCAACACAGACCTCTAAAACTTTTGTTCAAGCCATTAATTCGGCTTGAATTATCGAGCTTGAATTTTGTTAAGCAATTCGGCTATCACCCATCTAAACAGGTGCCATGATTAGTATAACCAGTATTGTCAAGTTACTGTGCCAGAAGGATCAGTACAGATAGATGAAACTGGACATTTTACAAGTTATTATTTTTTTAAATGTTTCTTTATTTTTGAGAGGAGAGACAGAGCGTGAGCAGGGGAGGGGTAGAGAGAGAGGGAGACACAGAATCAGAAGCAGGCACCAGGCTCTGAGCTGTCAGCACAGGGCCTGATGTGGGGTTCGAAACCACAAACTGTGAGATCATGACCTGAGCTCAAGTCGGCTGCTTAACCAACTGAACCACCCAGGCTTCCAAAACTGGACATTTTAAAGAAAAATGGTGGGTTATATACATTTCAGAGTGGACTCAGTTGTATTATTTTTTCTATGTGTGCTGCCATGTACTCTGTTACTTGGAAGGCTAAAAGGTTCTTGGGATTTGGTTTATTAGGACAGATATAGACACAGTGGGCCAGACTGACAATTCACAGTCTTTTTACTGTGATGCAAAGAACTAGACTAATCAAGAAAGTTTAAGAAGCTTGTGAGCATTCTTGAAAACATGTTTACTTAATTCTTTTTATGTGGAAAAATAATATTTTTCATTCTTTGTTGCTGTAGATGTTATGGCTGTGTACCTTTCATTTTTCTGATTTTTAAAAATAACAGCAGAATTGTGAATTTCTCATTAACTTGACTTCAGGTTAAATACATTTCATGTAGATTATGCTTGCTATTAGGGCTAAGAACCTAACTACACTTGGAATAGAACCATATTTGACTTACATTGCAAAATTTTTCGATTAGAATTCTTCTGATAATACTTCACACATTCCATAGCCATCTATATGCTAATATTTCCAACAAATTATTAGATGCTATTTCTACATAACCTTTTTCTCAACAAATGACCTGTCATGTTCATAATGGCCTCAATTTTGGGTGGCAGTTTTAATTTTATCTAGCAAAAAATTGAAGGCCCATAAAGAAACTAATTACATAGTTTCACAGTTAATAATATGGTTTCTAGTTTTAAGACTTGTAATGTGAAAATTTATCTGGTTAAATTTTCTAAGATCCAAGGCCTTTCTTTTTTTTTTTTTTTTAAGCATGTATAAACCTTTTAGAAGCAACATAGAAGTTTTCATACCATGGACTTTAGAAACATTGAATCTTGATTTTCCATTACTGTTATTGATTTTTCTTTTTCTTTTTCTTTTTTTTGGTAAGTGTAAACTTTACTTCTGATATACACACATGATCTTATTAATGTTCTCTCTTTGAAGAATTAGTGGCTCTCCAAAATGGAATCAGGAGACAGGCAGCTGAAAAATTCATGTGAGTTGTTTACCAATAACATTACCTATCTGAAACCTTGAGATTTTACACAATGTGATTCTTAAGTTATACTGTTTTTCTGACTGCTGTCCACTGATAGGCAGACAGTGCAAAGGAAATCGATGATGTGGAGAGTTATTTCATCTGAAGCTAGGGTGATCTTAACAAAGACCCGATTAAAAATAAATACATTGATACAAAACTGATATTTAATGTAACTAAGAAATGCATATTTAAAAACCGGTATTAAAATGTAGAAGGACTTTTAGAAATTTTCATGTGATACTATCCTTTCATCTGATACTTGAAGAAAGGATTTGAAATGGGAGAAGCAAAGCAATAGAGGATAAAAAGACAAAAGGAGAGGGTCTTGGAAAGCAAGAGATTGAGATAGTAGAAATTAGAAAGAGATTGAGATATTAGAAAAACACAATAGGGAAACTGAGGGAAAAATCTATGAGGAAAAAATATTGAGAAAAAGGAAGAAAAATAGGGAGTTTGAAACAAAGTTGAGGTTTACTAAATTCTTTAGGTTAGATATTCTGGCAAACGTTTTCTTTAACCTGCAAAGATCTGAGTCTTCCTACATTTATTTCTTATCATGTAAGAACTCCGTCATTCAGGTGTCCATCTGCAAATGCTGGATTTCTGTACTGACACCAGAAAGGCTCTAAGCACATCTTGTCAATTTGTTATTTTGCTTTCCAAACCTAATCTGAAAATATGCTTTCCTCCATTCTATTCCCTTAATTGTTTTCTCTCATAATTGGTTTGGTGAATGAATGACTTAAATGTATTCATTGTGTAATGGCATTGCACTACTTTACATAATTTATATGATTACCCATTACATTATTTAATTATTTTTCTCATTTTATTTCATAAGGCTTTTGGGGCACAGCTTAGTTGAAAGACCTATTCAAAAAAGCTCACACATATTGTTCTTTAATGTCAAATTACTGTTTCCATTAAGCTTAATGGTCCTTCAGAGAAATTGACTTTTGAATATACAAAACTATTTTATCATTTTGATTGAAATAGTTTTAATTTGGACACTTTGCTGTCTGCAATGCATTGAATGCTTGCATGATTGGGCTTAAGTGCACACACGTGCTCAGTGGATCTATCATAGAGCAAATTGTGTGTTTTATCATCCATTCTCATTACTACTGGTTGACTTTTGCATTTCAGATTCCAACAAGGATAGTGTTGCTAAATGACTCTAGCATATTGATTCAGAAGTCAACTTCTAGTCCTTGAAAATTTCAGAAACAAGCCCTATTCCTTTTCAACCTTAAGGAACTTAGAGACTGAAATCTCACATGACTTAAACTGTCATAATATTGTAAATGTAGTAAATAATAACACATTTAATGGTACTAAATTAAACAATGCAGCAGTGATGAAACCAACCAAAATTTTAGTTCTGGATTATGTAGAAGACATGGAAGATACTTTCTTTCCTGTCTCTGATTGACTAATTTGTTCAGAAGACAGAAAGATAGGAAGAAAGGCAGTTTGCAAACTTGACTTTTGAAAAGGCAGTTTCTTTGAGAATTTTTATTTCTCTAATAAAAATCAAATTACCCATGTAAATGACTATTCCATGACCGGTTTAAAGTGTTTGGCACAAGTGTCCATCTCTTCTCCTTCTAAAGAGTCCATTAAAATGGTAACAAAATAATAGAGAAGGGAGAACCACTATTCTTGGATTTGTTGACACAAATTCAAAAGTCTCTCAGTGAACAAAAATCATTGACCTTAAAGAGTTTCTGTTCTGATAAAGAGTGATAGACAATAAGCATAATGAATTAGTAAACCAAATCTTGAGTTAAAAGGTTAACTGTTATGGGAAAATGGAGCAGGTAAGAGAGATGGGGCCCTTGGAGTGGTCAAGTCTCAATGAGAACCTGACATTTGAGAAAAGACTGGAAGAAGGACAGAGAATGAACATGCAGGTATCTGAAGGCAGAGTATCCCAGGCAGAAGGAAAGTCAGTGCCAAGGTCCTGAGGAAGAAATTTGCCATGTGTATTTGAGGGACTAGAAGGAGGCCAGTGTGGTGTGAACAAGAGTCATAGGAGATAAGGTCAGGGAGATAATGGCTTTGGTTTTTGCTTTGAGTAAGGAATAACATGTAACTTACATTTTAAAAATACCTCATTGGAAGTTTTTTGAGAATAGACTGAAAGGGGGCAAGGCTGATGAAGAGCAATTAGATGTTATGGCAATAATCCAGGTGAGACATGCTGGTAATATGGACCAAGATCATTGGTTAGAGTTTGGGTAAAGCAAATGAAGTATGGAATTTGGAAGGTAGAGCTAGAGGATTTCCTGATGGAACAGATGAGAAGAGTGAGAGAAAGAGAGGAATCAAGGATTAATCCAAGAGTTTTGGCCTAAAGAACTGGAGGGATGGAATTGCCAATCCTGAGATGGGGGAGGCCTGTGGGAGGCATAAGTCTAGGGGAAGATCATGGGTTCAGCTTTGTATCCATTAAATTACAAAGTTCTATTATTCATCTATTTGAGATGTTGAGGAGGAAGTTGAAAGAGGAGGATATTCAGAGGAGAGGTTGATTTTTGAGATATAATTGGAAGTCCTACACACACAGATATTTAAAGCAAAGTGAACAAATGAGATTACCAAGTGGCTGAATATAAACAGAGAAGACACATGGTTCAAGCACTCCAATGCTAAGCTATGAGAGACTTTTGGATGACTAACAACCCAGGGAGGTTGTCATCCATCAATGACGTAGAGTTTAGGAAGATACAGAATGGAACATGAGTGAAGGGAGTTGTGACTGACTTTGCAGCAGAGAAATCTTTCCCGTTTAGACTTTGCATGATGGTAGAAGGTAGGCATGAGAAGGCCAGGTTACTCCCTTTTAGGATTGCAGTTGAAATTTGTAAGCTTGCATTTTAAAATGAGTTAATGTTTGTAAAGCATTTAGAAACAGTGCCTGATATAGCATGTTATACTAGTGTTTGTTAAATAGATACATTCACTAAATAGTCTTCAGTCTCCCTAACCCTTGAATCCTCTTGCCTACATCTCCATAAAAAATGGCTTGAAGTCAGACTTTTATCCTCAGATAGAAATACCCAAGAAATGTCCTTTAATTATTTTTAATATGGAGGAAATCTTAATTTATTAGTAACAGGTATTCTGCAGTTAAGAGACCTTTTTTTTTTTTTTTTTTTTTTTTCTTCAGTAGGCTTCCCACCCAGTGCAAGCCCAATGCAGGGCTTGAACTCATGACCCTGAGATCAAGACCTGCTGAGATCAACAATCGGAAGACCAGCTGACTGAGCCACCTGGGTGCCCCAAGAGACTTTTTTTTTTTTAAAGTAATCTCTATGTTCAATGTGGGGCTTGAACTCACAATCCAGAGATCAAGAGTCACATTCTGTACTGACTGAGTCAGCCAGGTGCCCCAGTTAAGAAACTTTTTAAGCAGATGCTTTGATAAGCCACTTTCAGAGGGAGTGCAAGCTTGAAGAGGCCTCCTTGAAAGAAAATAAATGGTCTCTGTCCATTGTCTTGGTGACTAGTAAAATATTATTTTGTAGAATGGGGTAAGCAAGCTGAGGGGGAAGATGAGCTGTTCCACATAATTTTGGATGTTTCTTGGGAGTTAGATGTAGGAGGGAGGAAGAGAAGAGATTAAGTTGCTTAGTTGGGAGAGAATAAAAATTAGAAATATTTAATGGGGAATTTTATTACATTTTTGCTGTGCAATATGTGACAAGAATGTTTTTCCTCATCTCTCTGCAAAATAGTAAAATTGCTATCTTTTGAATGTGTTGTTGAATTGGATATTTCAATAAATATGACAATATATCTCTTGTTCCACAGAGAATTTGAAGTGACATCAGAGATACGAGATGTTAGAACTTGAATGTTTTTCCTACTTTCTGTGGCCACGTAGATTTTCCTGTTTCTGAACACTTGTATTTCTTTTTTTTTTAATTTTTTTTCAACGTTTTTTATTTGTTTTTGGGACAGAGAGAGGCAGAGCATGAACAGGGGAGGGGCAGAGAGAGAGGGAGACACAGAATCGGAAACAGGCTCCAGGCTCCGAGCCACCAGCCCAGAGCCTGACGCGGGGCTCGAACTCACGGACCGCGAGATCGTGACCTGGCTGAAGTCGGACGCTTAACCGACTGCGCCACCCAGGCGCCCCTGAACACTTGTATTTCTTGATAGATATTTTAACATTCTCCTCTATATTTTCTGCAGAAACCAGTACGAAAGTGTCGGTAAGTGTAACTTGGAAATATATGGGTCAAACACAATTAAATAGCTTCTTTTCCTGTAAGAATTCTCCAGGTTTTTACTATATTGTTTGGCAACATGAATCTTCAAGCAAGGGAATATAACATGCACTTTTTAAAATTAAAAAATATGTGTATCTCATAGGATTCATGGCACACACTTGAAGAAGCCATTCAATTGTAACTTGTTTTCTTTCTTTGTTTTTAAATTTTTTTTAATGTTTATTTATTTTTGACAGAGAGAGATACACACATACACAGCATGAGTGGGGGAGGGGCAGAGAGAGAGGGAGACACAGAATCTGAAACAGGCTCCAGGCTCTGAGCTGTCAGCACAGAGCCCGACTTGGGGCTCGAACTCACAGACCACGAGATCATGACCTGAGCCGAAGTCGGACGCTCAACCGAATGAGCCACCCAGGTGCCCCTGTAACTTGTTTTCTAAATGATTTTTTAAAGTTTATTTATTTTGAGAGAGGGAGGGATGTGGGAGGGGCAGAGAGGAAGAGAGAATCCCAAGCAGGCTCCTCACCATCAGAGGAAAGCCCAATGCTGGGCTTGAACTCATGAAAGAGATCACGTCCTGAGCCAAAACCAAGAGTCAGGCACTTAACCACCTGAGTCACCCAGGTGCCCATAACTTTTTTTTTTTTTTTTAAAACTAGGCTTCACGCCCAGTGCAGAGCCCAGTGCAGGACCCAGAGCAGGGCTTGAACTCACAAACCTGAGATGAGATCAAGTCAGTTCCCCAATCGACTGAGCCACCAAAGCATTATTATTTTTTTTTTAATTTTTTTTTCAACGTTTTTTATTTATTTTTGGGACAGAGAGAGGCAGAGCATGAACAGGGGAGGGGCAGAGAGAGAGGGAGACACAGAATCGGAAACAGGCTCCAGGCTCCGAGCCACCAGCCCAGAGCCTGACGCAGGGCGCGAACTCACGGACCGAGAGATCGTGACCTGGCTGAAGTCGGACGCTTAACCGACTGCGCCACCCAGGCGCCCCCAAAAGCATTATTTTTAATCAATTCTTGTGTATTGGTTTTACTTTTTTTTTCCAGCCAGAAACTGGGTCCAAAAATAGATTTGTGAATTGAATGGCAAGATTCACAGCTGGGTGACCTTGAATTCTGGAAAACCTCAGTACAGGGTTGGAAGTGAGACAAGTAGGTACAACCTTTGCTGTCTTTTGGCGCCATCTGGTGGCAATTATGTGACCTAGCTGAAGTGTCAGTGGAAAGGATTGAGTCTCGTATTGATTGGGACTTCCAGTGCAGTGGTGGTAATTCCAGAAATCTTCAGGTTCCTTGGTGCAGGAAAAGACTGGGAAAGACAAACTCCCTTCTACCTCTCTACATCCCTTCTCATACCTGAGATAAGTCACCTTTCATTTCCCTGGGTTTATTTTATTCCCTTCTGCCCAAAGAAGATTGGAACTTAGTTTGATCCCATTTGAGAATGGAGGTTAGGTGAAAGATGGGGTCCAATCACAACTGAGACATTTCTTAGTTCAAGTTATCATGGTGTTTTGCTCTGTAAGTTCTTGGAACTTAGAAAATACATGTTACACACTCTGCTCACTCTTCAAGGAGGATTTGTTTTGTAATAGTATAAAATGAACAAAACTTTCTTTTTTTTTTTTAAATTTTTTTTTCAACGTTTGTTTATTTTTGGGACAGAGAGAGACAGAGCATGAACGGGGGAGGGGCAGAGAGAGAGGGAGACACAGAATCGGAAACAGGCTCCAGGCTCTGAGCCATCAGCCCAGAGCCTGACGTGGGGCTCAAACTCACGGACCGCGAGATGGTGACCTGGCTGAAGTCGGACGCTTAACCGACTGCGCCACCCAGGCGCCCCATTACTTTCTACTTTTATGCATTAACAGTATGGTGGGGATGACTGCAAACATAATTCTAATAGAGTTGAAAAAATGTTGTACCATTATAAATAATACTTGGGCTGGTTACATAATTTGTGGGGCACAGTGTAAAATGACAATGCAAGACCCTTTGTTAAAAACCTGTTAAGAATTCAAAGACAGGGGTGCCTACGTGGCTCAGTGGGTTAAGCATCTGACTCTTGATTTTGGCTGAGGTCATAATCTCATGGTTTGTGGGGCTGAGCTGCATGTTGGGATCTGTGCTGACAGTGTGGAGCCTGCTTGGGATTCTCTCTTTCCCACTCTCTCTGTCCCTCCCCTCACCCTCACCCTCACCCTCACTCTCTCTTTCTCAAAATTAATAAATAAACTTAAAACAAAATTTAAAGACAGCAATGGCAGAGCATTAAGACAAGTGCAAGGCCCGATTAAGTTCAGGGCCCTGTTCATTGACATAGGTTGTGCCTGGGGTTGTGTCCTGGGGGCCAGGACTGGTAATTCTTACTGCGTTCAGTGTATTATGCATGCTTTACATACCTTAATTTACTTAATTCCCTTGATTTCCCAGTACCTTGATTCAATCCAGTGAGTACTTCCTAGGAACCTTTATATCAACCTCTCTCCCCAGGATTCCAAGTAGTTTCTTATTCCTAGCTTCTAGAAATCTACATTTGGTCAGGGGAGAGGGAAAGAAGCTGACAGTAGTTCCAGGAGAAAGATGTGTGTTAAATTGATGGGATAGTACCTCCTAAAGGAATAGGGGAATGCTTATGATGACTTACCAATTTGAAGGCTTCTGCTGAGTGGCTTAGATGGCACGTCATCAGCCTCCTCATTTGTTTGTTAGTCTTCCTCTGATGACGGAAGAGCAGAGACCTAAAAAAAAAGATTACATGCTGAGTTGGTAACAGATCTATGATGTCACCCTCCGTGTCTCATTGTCCACTTTTATGTTCTTTTCAGTACACCAAGAACCTTCTTTCTCCCTAAATCGAACTTTTCATGAATGTCATGCCTTAATTAGTATCTGCCAAAGAGGACTCATTTTATTTGACAAGATTGACAATATTTCCAAAGTCCTTTCTACTGGTTTAGTTATTACTCCATAGTCGGAATTCTAGAAATTTGTGGGTTGAGTTAGTGCAAGTGGAAAAGATAGTTCTGTAATGTCTTGCTTAGAATGCCATCTAGGAAATATTACAAGTTGGTTCAGTTTTGTGCCCCTTCCTGGTGAATGTGAACCTAGCATTTGGATTTGGAGAGTATACATGACATCTAGATACTCACAACATATTTGTTGGAAATGGAGATTATACCTAAAAGCAATTAGGAATTTATTCACATTCTACTCCCAAGGTAGTGTTAATTCATTGCACTGTTTGCTTTGGCCAGAGAGCTGGTCTAACCTAATTTTAAGTTGTGACTATAAAGTAGAAGTGATTTCTCAAGAAGAAAGTTTGTGTTATGACTTACAGTAAACCTTCCTAATCCACAGAAAGAAGAGGGATCTACCAGTGTGGGTATGCCCTTCTTGTATAATCCTCAATATAAGGTTTTCCTTTCATTCCTTTCATTTTATTGCTGTTGATGAACGCAAATCTAAATCATCACCCAAATACTGCCCGTATATTTTGTGTTTATTTTAATTTTGAGAAAATTTTGGAAATACAGGAAAGAAAAACATAACATCTATTTTTATGGTTTTTAATGGGGTAATGTGTTATTGCTTTTAATGATTTGTAGGAGGGACTATAAGTAGTTTGTTTTTGAAAGAACATTCTTCTTGATTCTCCTTGATGATAGGAATTAACGAATACTTTCATTAATTGTATTTACAAGCCAGAGAGTGCATAATGAAGTTAAAAGTATATACCATCAAAACTGTCTAATTTCCTTGGGGAAGGGTATATTTATCAGATTAGAGTTTCTTATTAGGCATTCAGTTCTTGATTCTATGAGGCTGTTTCCTCCAAAGAAAAATTGAAAGCATTCATTTAAAACTCACATGATCATATTTCTATGGGAGAATCCCTAAAAACACTAGAAATAAAAATCAGCATTTCTCAGAGATTTCGATTCTGTCCTTGTCAGAATTCTACACAAAAGCCAATGAGCACCATAGTTACACCTTTGATGAAAAAACAAAAAAGAATAAAAACTCTTTGAAATTTTGCCATCATATTGAGTAGCCTTTGAAAGGGTAGTTCATATTTATTATGTGATAAAGAAATAAAAAAGAGAGACATTTTGCTAAGGCGATTGGTTTTTGAAAACATTGGCTGAAACACCAGATAAATTTAGAGCACTCTGTTACTGTAGAGACACTAAGAAGATAGGCTGTAAAAAAATCGGAAACTAAATATCACACCTCTAACATTTAAAGTAGACACTAGCTGTCTCCTGGAGATCTTAATGATTATATTTCTTTTATATGCTGAAAGAAACACTGTCACCTTTCTGTAATGAACTCATTAGTACCTGGAGGCTTTTTAATCTTGAAGTTTATAGTCATGCATCAGTGCTGAAATTGTAGATGTCACAGGTTTTATGATTGAAGAGAACTCTGGACACATATGATTGGATGCCACTAACGTTCCACTGGGTTACCTTGCTAGTGAATTTCATTGTAATTTAAACTCCCTTATTGACAGAACACAGTGGAATAAAAACCAAGTTATAAACGACAAACAATAAAAATCTGAGGAAAAATACAACAAACGTGATTAAACCATTTAAATTATTGGCTTCAAGTTAACCACTTTTTTTTTATTTATATATGAAATTTATTGTCAAATTGGTTTCCATACAACACCCAGTGCTCATCCCAAAAGGTGCCCTCCTCAATACCCATCACCCACCCTCTCCTCCCTCCCACCCCCCATCAACCCTCAGTTTGCTCTCAGTTCTCAACAGTCTCTTATGCTTTGGCTCTCTCCCACTCTAACCTCTTTTTTTTTTTTTTCCTTCCCCTCCCCCATGGGTTCCTGTTACGTTTCTCAGGATCCACATAAGAGTGAAACCATATGGTATCTGTCCTTCTCTGTATGGCTTATTTCACTTAGCATCACACTCTCCAGTTCCATCCACGTTGCTACAAAAGGCCATATTTCATTTTTTCTCATTGCCACGTAGTATTCCATAGTGTATATAAACCACAATTTCTTTATCCATTCATCAGTTGATGGACATTTAGGCTCTTTCCATCATTTGGCTATTGTTGAGAGTGCTGCTATGAACATTGGGGTACAAGTGCCCCTATGCATCAGTACTCCTGTGTCCCTTGGATAAATTCCTAGCAGTGCTATTGCTGGGTCATAGGGTAGGTCTATTTTTAATTTTCTGAGGAACCTCCACACTGCTTTCCAGAGCGGCTGCACCAATTTGCATTCCCACCAACAGTGCAAGAGGGTTCCCATTTCTCCACATCCTCTCCAGCATCTATAGTTCCCTGATTTGTTCATTTTGGCCACTCTGACTGGCGTCAGGTGATACCTGAGTGTGGTTTTGATTTGTATTTCCCTGATAAGGAGCGACGCTGAACATCTTTTCATGTGCCTGTTGGCCATCCGGATGTCTTCTTTAGAGAAGTGTCTATTCATGTTTTCTGCCCATTTCTTCACTGGGTTATTTGCTTTTCGGGTGTGGAGTTTGGTGAGCTCTTTATAGATTTTGGATACTAGCCCTTTGTCCGATATGTCATTTGCAAATATCTTTTCCCA
This sequence comes from Herpailurus yagouaroundi, assembly GCF_014898765.1. Lineage (NCBI taxonomy): Eukaryota > Metazoa > Chordata > Mammalia > Carnivora > Felidae > Herpailurus > Herpailurus yagouaroundi. The sequence continues at coordinate 25,589,175 of NW_024412394.1, read as the reverse complement.
TTCCGTTGGTTGCCTTTTCGTTTTGTTGGTTGTTTCCTTTGCTGTGCAGAAGCTTTTTATCTTCATAAGGTCCCAGTAATTCACTTTTGCTTTTAATTCCCTTGCCTTTGGGGATGTGTCGAGTAAGAGATTGCTACGGCTGAGGTCAGAGAGGTCTTTTCCTGCTTTCTCCTCTAGGGTTTTGATGGTTTCCTGTCTCACATTCAGGTCCTTTATCCATTTTGAGTTTATTTTTGTGAATGGTGTGAGAAAGTGGTCTAGTTTCAACCTTCTGCATGTTGCTGTCCAGTTCTCCCAGCACCATTTGTTAAAGAGACTGTCTTTTTTCCATTGGATGTTCTTTCCTGCTTTGTCAAAGATGAGTTGGCCATACGTTTGTGGGTCTAGTTCTGGGGTTTCTATTCTATTCCATTGGTCTATGTGTCTGTTTTTGTGCCAATACCATGCTGTCTTGATGATGACAGCTTTGTAGTAGAGGCTAAAGTCTGGGATTGTGATGCCTCCTGCTTTGGTCTTCTTCTTCAAAATTACTTTGGCTATTCGGGGCCTTTTGTGGTTCCATATGAATTTTAGGATTGCTTGTTCTAGTTTCGAGAAGAATGCTGGTGC
>NW_024412394.1:25564151-25583566 GCF_014898765.1 Herpailurus yagouaroundi | reverse complement strand
CTTTTTAGATCATCCTATCAACTTTTGCAACAAAAATATGAGGTAAACTAAAATTTAAAACTAAATTTTCCTGAGGTGCCTGGGTGGCTCAGTTGGTTGAGCGTCTGACTGCGGCTCAGGTCATGATCTCGTGGCTTGTGGGTTCAAGCCCCGCATTGGGCTCTGTGCTGACAGCTCAGAGCCTGGAGCCTGCTTTGGATTCTGTCTCCTTCTCTCTCTGCGCTCCCCCACTTGTGCTCTGTCTCTCTCTGTCTCTCAAAAAAAATAAATGTAAAAAAAAAATAAAACTAAACTTTCCATGGTTAATGATTCTAGGTGTTAAAAATTTTCTCCTGAATTATCTTAATATTCATTAGGAGACAGTTGACAAAATACCATAAAGTTCAAAATTTGATAACTAAATGGTATCTCATAATGATATGGTTGCAATTAAAAACTAATTTTTATATCTGTGTACAATAAATATTACTTTTTGTTAGAATAGTGTTCAGCTTTAATTCTACTCCTGTTTTTCATCATGACAGATGTAAGTATGGAACAAACTTGTTTATATAAAAAATGGATGTAAATGAGAAATGCCATTCAACTCTTTGTGCCCTTCTGAGATACATGCATAATATTATATTATGATGTGTTATTAAAAATCATGTTTACATTTCAATCAGCAGATAGTTCCATCAGGTTCTTCAATTTTGTTGACCACCAAGGATTGGATATCATCTGACTGGCATAGAGATTTGTTACCCAGTGATTAGAGTTCAATTACACAAGAATATTTTATTACTTTTCTTATTTTCATTGTTCTGGAAGTTTTAACATCTTCAGCTTCAGCCCATGAAATATACTATAATAAGATAGAGGATGGGTAAGATATATAACTTTCCTTAGGTAAAGGGAGGGAATGGCTATTAGAAACAGAGCTGCAACCTGTGTGAATCCCACCAGAATATTGCTGATAGTATAGGGACACCTGGGTGGCTCAGTTAAGCATCCGACTCTTGGTTTCAACTCAGGTCAGGATCTCAATGTTCTTAGTTCAAGCCCCATGTCAGGCTCTGTGCTGACATTGCAGAGCTTGCTTGGGATTCTCTCTCTCTCTCTCTCTCTCTCTCTCCCTCTCTCTGTCCCTCCCTGGCTCATGTGCTGTGTCTCTCTCAACATAAATAAATAAACTTAAAAAAATGTTGCTGAGGGGCACCTGGGTGGCTCAGTTGGTTAAGTATCTGACTTCGGCTCAGGTCATGATCTCATGGTCCCTGAGCCCAAGCCCCATGTCAGGCTCTGTGCTGACAGCTCAGAGCCTGGAGCCTGCTTCTGATTCTGTGTCTCCCTCTCTCTCTGCCCCTCCCCCACTCAAGCTTTGTCTCTCTCTGTCTCTCAAAAAATGAATAAACATTAAAAAAAATTTAAACAAATGTTGCTGATGGGATGAAAAAAAAATTGTAATGAAAACCCTTAAGTAAAAGAACAACAACAACAACAACAACAACAAACCAAACTCTTAAGTAGACCTGTCTTAATAAAGAACACCTATGGAACAATTTTTGAAGATGTTACCTTTTCGAAATCATTGTGAACCATACAAGTTGCATGTTTTATAGGCTTAGAAACTGAGGAACAGAGGTAAAAAAGGTAGTGGCAGAATTAGTAGCGGAAATATGTCTGCACGTGAGCTGGTCTATACCAAAAGTTCTCAACTTTTTTGTGTGTGGTTAGATTTATGGTGGATATAGTCGCTACTTTGTGGCGTAAATTAATTTTACTTGCCTAATAATGACTAATGTGAGACAATTAAGTGCAGTTCTACTTCCTTTTTCCCTAGTCAATAATACTGAAACAGAAGTGAGTGAGATGTATGCTTAATCTGCTCTATATAATTAATTAAATCATAGTTTTTCTCTGTGTTTATATGATCTGTCTTGGGGTTCACTGATCACTTCCTCTGTGTCTATCATTTCCTCTTCAATCCCAAGAATTCTTTTTTCAGATTTTGTAGTTTTCACAATTTGGTCCATTTTAAAGATTCCATCTTTCTGATGAAATTCTCATCATTTTCTCCATTTCATCCTTCATTTTTTCTACTTTAAAAATATTTTTGCAATAGATATTTTCTGGAAATTCTAACATCTAGATCATAGATGGATCTATTCTTATTGACTATTTTTTTTCTTTATTGTAGGTCATATTTCCTAATTTCTTACTATTTGCTGGACATTGTGTATAAAAGAACTACAGAGATTGAAGTAGATATTATTTTCCTCAAAGACAACCCTTTATTTCTTTTGTCAGGAAGTTAGGGGAAAGGGCTCATCACTTGGATGTCGAGCTGGATTAGGACCGGGTAGCAACTTTAGTTAGTTTTAGTCACTGTTTGGTTTCAAATGTCTTGAGAGAAAATCTTTTCCTGGACTTCACTCTAATTACAAGTCTTTCTTTTTCATCAAGATTTTATCATCAAAGTGTGATATCTATCTGTCTTTTCAGCCCAGCTCCTAGCCATGTAGCCATGAAACCAGCCACAGTCCCAAGGGGAATCGCAGAAGATGGAGAGAACTCACTCTGTAGTGTGGCTCTTTTCCAGATTAAGATCCATTATGCTGAACTATGTGGTCATTAAAAGCTATTCCAATTTTTCTTTACCCCAGTAGGGTCCTTCACATTGTGTAATGCCTCTGCCAGCCTATGCTCAGATTCAGGAAAATACTCCAAAATAGGAAAACCAGTCATTCTAGCCTAACAATGTATTATTTGTCACTGGAATTTATTTTCTCTAAACTTCTTTGCAAGTCTTTAAGTAAATATAAAATATGATTTCACAGTTATCTATTTCTTCCCTTGGTTTTACAATGGCAGTAAACTACATCCTATCCAGAAGTGCAAATCACTGTTTTTTATAATTTTTAAAAATATTTATTTATTTTTTGGGAGAGAGAGAGAGAGAGAGAGAGAGAGAGTGGGGGAGGGGCAGAGACAGAGGGAGATACAGAATCCGAAGCAGGCTCCAGGCTCCGAGCTGTCAGGACAGAGCCTGATGCTAGGCCCAACCCATGAACCGTGAGATCATGACCTGAATCTAAGTTGGACACCTAGCTGACTGAGCCACCCAGGAGCCCCTGGAAATCACTATTTTTAAAGAACAAAAATTTGTTTTTGACAAGTTTGACAAATTTTTGTTCTCTGTTATTAAAAACAAGTAATTTGTGACAGATGTCAGAATTGTGACTTGAGAGATTTGAAAAATTTTATGCAGTTTTTATTACTTGTTTTTCTATTTGCGTTTAAATTTTTTCGAACTGTTCTTATTAAAATATATGGTTGAGTTAAAAAATCTAGCTTCTCTGGAGAGATTGGAAACTCTTGTAGCACTGGTTTGGCTTTTCTTTTTTTTTTTTTTTTTAATTTTTTTTTTTAATGTTTATTTATTTTTGAGATAGAGAGAGACAGAGCATGAACGGGGGAGGGGCAGAGAGCGGGAGACACAGAATCTGAAACAGGCTCCAGGCTCTGAGCCATCAGCCCAGAGCCTTACGCGGGACTCGAACTCACGGACGGCGAGATCGTGACCTGAACTGAAGTCGGACGCTGAACCGACTGAGCCACCCAGGCGCCCCTGGTTTGGCTTTTCTAAGTGTCAATCACTATCTAGAGCTGGGCAGTCTCTTCTTTTTTACAAGAGTCATGTGCTCTCTACTTCCCTATTGTCCTCACTTTATTCCATCCTGGCCCTTATAAATATCTGCCCTAGTGACAAACATGCAAATGTAACGGGTAGAGTTAGACCCTTATGGTGGACGTGGCATAGAGTTGTGCCCCCTTCAAGATCTCCCTTGAAATTTCCCAAGAGAACCTGCTGTAGAGAACATAGTTGCCTGCCAGTCTCCAGTTACTGTACTTTCAGATTCACTGTGGCACTCATGTGTTAGACCCAGTGACAGAACACAGACCACACAAATACCAGAGGTACACCATTTCTACTCAGTGTGGGACTCTTCTAACAAGCAACGTTGGCTTAGAGACTCCATCTGTCTGACTGAGACAGTTTCTGGGCAGCAGTACTCATGGACCGGCAAGAAGGCTATCAAGGAGGACCCCATTCTGAGTGGAGTGTGTGGCATGGAGTCTCTGGAACATTGTGGCAGCCCAACTGCTAAAGATTTAACCAGTCAGGAGCTGGGATAATATCTCAGTGGACAGGAATGTCTTGCTGCTGTGATCATGTCAGTAATTGAATGATAAAGGTTGAGGGTAGAGTTGGACAATGATTATAAAACAGTAGAATTGGCTGGTTTTTATCAAGCTGTATTGTAGCCCTGCAGAGGGATATTGAGAAATTGAATGTGGTTAACACACTCTTATAGGCTAAGTGTGAGAGCCAGGGGACATATGTGGTGAATTACAATAGGTCCTTATTTAGCTTCAGAGGAAGAATGAACATAATGAAGCATAGATGGGCTTGATGTTTAGTGTCAAAGAGCTTCAAAGATATTTAGAAGCGTAGTGAGGACAGATCTTTTATGTTGAAGTCAGGTCCTTGGTAAGGAAAACCTGGGGCCCTGGAATATAGTCTAAGAAAATCTGGGTAGATGCCCCTGAGGAATCTGGTTTTGCAGACCCTTCCAAACTCTCAGAGTTTAGAGAAGTACTCCATGCCTCCCTACCCAGAGTGAGCATTTCTCCTGTATGAAAAGATACTGCAGAGGCCTCTCCCCCACAAAGCAACAGGTGTTCTACTCAGGCTGCCTCAACTCCTCTCCTGGTTGCCAAGCTGGCAGGTAGTTTTAAATCACCAAATAAACCTGCTGGATCATGTTGGGCCTCATAATGGAAGAAAGAGATTATATTCTGAGCAAGCTGTGTTAGCTAGTCTGTACCAGCACGAGCCAGGGAATGACACCATTACTGGAATTTTAGGGTGATCAAGGGAGCCAGAACTTTGGCTAGGTAAGGAAGAATTTGTTAATTTGGGGACACTTTCTCAGGACACTGGATTTAACACTCTGGCAAGAACTCCAGGGGATAAGGAAGATTCACTGGGATGAGAGCCAAGGGAGCTCTTAGAAGCCTTGAGAAAAGGATTATGGTCCATTCTGAGCAGAGCAGAAATGCCTTAGTTGCCTTTTGAGATAGTAAGGAAAGAATAAATGGGCCAAGGAAAGTCTATGTTTAGGGGTTGATATATTACATGAGGCTAGAAGACCTGCTAGATGTTTATCTCTGCTGTGAGTTGTTAAAAAAAAAACCATATTTAACCAAAGGGATTAGAAACTGTAAAGAAAAACTGTAAGTATCCATTGCCATCTGCTGGGATAAATGACAATGAGATGCTTCTTTTTCCTCCACCTTTAGGTAGGTCACATGAAGCTTACCACACAAAGCGTAAGAAATACAGAAGAATAAGAATTTTATGATTATGCATCTTTTTCTTCCTCATAATTCTCTATTTTTATTGATGTTTTTACTTAATGTGGAACATTCTCTATGTGGACAGAACTTAGAACAATTTTGGGATTTACTCAGATGAAGGAATACATGAGGGGTTGAATTTTGAATGAGTCACCGCAAAGGCAAAAGGGATAAGAGAATATATGGTGCAGTTGAAGAAAAGGAAATCATTCAGTTAACCAAACAGAAGGAGTGAGGAAGGATGATAGATTACATCAAACAGGAAATGTAAGCAGATGCCATATCCTGAGGATGGTAGGGATCAATTTGTATTTTAGGCATATATTTCTGGAAGCTAGAAGCTAGACACAGAGAGAGCTAGGCAGGACATTACATTTTCCCAGGTAGTAAATGATGAAAAAGTAAGCTTGATTCCACAAGTTTGGATGGATAATTTGATGGTTAATTTTATGTGTCCACTTGACTTGGCCATGGGGTATTCAAATATTTGATTTAACCTTTTGTCTGGCTGTGTCTGTGAGGGTGTTCCTGGATGAGATTAACATTCGGTAGACTAAGTGAAGAAGATTGCCCTCCCCAGCATGGATGAGCCTTGTCCAATCTCTTGAAGGTCCGAATAGAATAAAAGGCTTAGTAAGAAAGAATCCCCTCTATCTGCCTGATTGTTTTCAAGCTGGGACATTAGTGTTTTCCTGCCTTTGGACTCAAGAGTGGGAATGGAACGTACAGCATGTTTCTCAGGACTTTGGACTTTGAAACTATACCATTGACTCTCCTGGGTCTGGACTTTTCAGCCTCCATAATCACATGGATCTGATAGTCTCTCTTTCTTTCCCTCTCAGTTTATCTATATCTATATCTATACATCTATATCTATATCTATATCTATATCTATATCTATATCTATATCTATATCTATATCTATATCATCTATATCTATATCTATATCATCTATATCTATATTTATATCATCTATATCTATCTATATCTATATCTATATCATCTATATCTATATCTATATCTATATCTATATCTATATCTATCTATATCATCTATCTATATTCCTTTGGTTCTGTTTCTCTAGAAAATCCTGGTGAATACAGATTTTGGTACTGAGAAATGGGGTGCTGTGTAACAAGTATCTAAAAATGTGGAAGTTGCGTTGTAACTGGGTAATGAGTAGAGGCTGGAAGTGTTTTGAAGTGCATGATAAAAAAGACAAGATTACCATAAAGGGACTGTTAAAGGTGATTCTGGTAATGACTTAGAAAGAAGAAAGCTGTAGAGAAAGCTTCCATCTTCGTGGAGAATGCACAAAATAAACATGAACAGAATGTCTGTAGAAATATGCATAGTAAAGGCCATTCTGGTGAGGTTTCAGATGGAAATGAAGAACATGTTATTGGACAATGGAAAAAAGGTGATCCTTGTTGTAAAACATCAAAAAACCTTGCTGCACTGTGTTCTAGTGTTTTGCGAAGGTAGAATTTGCAAGTGATGAAACTGGATATTTAGCTGAGGAGATTTATAATTCAAAAAGTGGCTTGGTTCCTTTTGACTGTTTATAGAAAAATGTGAGAAGAGAAAAATGAAAGGAAGAAGGAACTGTTAAGCAAAAAAGGAGCCAGAATCTAACGATTTGGAAAATTTTCAGCCCATCTATAGTGCAAAAATGAGAAGGCTTGTTCTGAAAAGAACCATGAGAGTATGGCTGAAGAATCATTTGCTAAGGAGATTATCAGTGTGAACCACAGAGTTTTTAAGTGCATGCTGGAAAAAGCCAAGATTGCCATATAGGGACTGTTAAAGGTGATTCTGAGCAGCTACCTGAGCAGAAACATTGCAAGTTTGAACTGAAGGGAACAGAAGCAGGATGAAATGAAGGAAGGCTGTAAGACTTTTAAGGTCGTACAAGACAGGACCACAGAGCTATTTGGCAGCAAGCATGAGCTGTTCTTCAAGACAAGAAAAGAATGACCTTGAAAGTGATTCAAAGATCACCAGGGCTGCCTTCCCAGTTCCAAAGTGGGGAGGGGAGGGACATTACCTCAGTTTCAACAGAACAGACAGCAGCTGCCTGGAGACCCACTCCCAGTAGAACTTCAGAGGCAGGACAGCATCCCCACCAGGTCTTGAAGACAGAGTATCAACTCAAAGAGAGTTATTCTTGAGCCTTCAGATCTACTGGTGTTTACCTTACTAGGTTTTGGACTTGCTTGGGACCTGTCACCCCTTTTCCCTTTTGATTTCTCCCTTTTGAAACAAGAATGTCTCTCTGATGGCTGGTCCGCCATTGTATTTTGGAAGCACATAACCTGTCTGGTTTTACAGATTTATAACTGGAGAAAAATATGCTTCAGGATGAATCACATCTCAAGTCTTACTCATATTACATTGAGATAATATGTAAATCCAAGTATAGATTGTAGAGTTGATGTTGGAGTAAATGAAAACTTTTGGGATAGTTTGAATAGAATTAATGCATTTTGATCCAAGAAAGACATGAGCTTTGGGGGGCCATGGGTGGAATATTTGGACTGAATATTTGTGTCCTCTCCAAATACATATGTTGAAGCCCTAACCCTCAGTGTGATGGTATTTGAAAGTGGTGCTTTTGGGAAGTAATTAGGTTTAAAGGTCATAAGATAGTGGATTAATGTCCTTATAAGAAAAGGAAGAGACCAGAAATGTCTCTGCCATGTGAGGACACAAAAAAGGTAGCTAGCTGCAAGCCAGGAAGATGGCCCTCCCCTATAACCAAGTTGACTGACACTTTGATCTTAAAGACTTTTCAGCTTCCAGAACTCTGAGAAATAAATAAATACCTATTTGCTAAGCCTCCCAGCTCATGGTATGTTTTTAATAGCAGCCTGAGAAGACTAAATCAGATAATGAGAGGGAAGATGCAATGATTACCTTGAGGTTTCTAAAAAAAAAATAAGGATGATGATGTCATCTCCTAGTAGAGGGATTTTCAGAATAAAGAAGGATGTGAAAAGAAAAAAGAAAAGAGGTTTTAAGAGGAATCGTGATTATTCACTTGGAACATATTGGAGTGCAGGTGTTTGTGGAGTCGAAGTCTTTAAGTGAAGATGTTTGGCATATAGTTGGGTATATGGGTCTGGAACAGGGGAAAGCTATTTGAAACTGACATATAAATTTAAGAAATTTATGTTATAATGGGAAAATCATAAATAGTATGAGAAAATAACTTCATGAGAGGAGCAAATTTCAAAATGGAAAAGATGCATATACAGTGCCTCTAAAATAATTTAGGTTTATCATTGAAATAGTGGACTGAAAGAGACCATTACACTTTGTTTAGTCTATCATCATCTTGTCTCCAGGGAGCAAGACTCATTCTGGTCAGACAGAGCATCCTAGTCACTTATAACACATTGGAGAAAACCTAGGAAACAATGAGGTTAATGGTTCCCCCACCACTTTCTCTTTATTCCAAATTTGAACTGGTTTAGGACTCCCAAAGGTAAGAGTGCTTACTATGCAAAAATTGCAGAAGGAACGTTTCCTCTTTTTTCTTTTGCTATCTCAATAATCAGCAAAATTTTCCTATATAGGCAAAACACATAATCTGCTAAATTGAGCTTTTTCTCATTCTTGACTTCAGTATATCATCTCATTGTGTAGTATTTCTCTTTCTTTTCTTTTTTTTTTTTTTAATTTTTTTTTTCAACGTTTATTTATTTTTGGGACAGAGAGAGACAGAGCATGAACGGGGGAGGGGCAGAGAGAGAGGGAGACACAGAATCGGAAGCAGGCTCCAGGCTCTGAGCCATCAGCCCAGAGCCCGACGCGGGGCTCGAACTCACAGAACGCGAGATCGTGACCTGGCTGAAGTCGGACGCTTAACCGACTGCACCACCCAGGCGCCCCTATTTCTCTTTCTTTATAGCTGTAGAGAGTAACTATCCTAGGTAATGTTAGTGAGAATAGAGTCCACTAAATTCCACTGTGGCTGACAAAGAAAAGTGTAAATGCTTTCAGAAAAAGTGTCTAGTAATTATAAAAATGCCTCATGTCATATCACTTGACCTGTGGGTCATTGACTAACCATAAAGAAGGACTCACTTTATCATTTCAGCATTCCAGTTTGGACTAATTTAGGTTACACCTATTACTTAATCAAACATTTCTTTCTTACTTAAGACTTTGAAATATTGAATTTAGGTCTGGGAAAGAAGTAATTTATAGACTATGTAGCTCTATTCTTCTAGATGAGGAAACAGGTGCCAAAAAGTATAATTGATTGGTCCAAAGCCATTTTAGTTATTTATAAAGTGTTCACTCTGCCAACCCAACACTCTTTCCATTGTATCTGCATCCTTTATAGCATCTTGTGTTCTTTCAACATATAACTTTCAGAAGTCTGCCAAAGTAGGGGTGCCTGGGTGGCTCAGTTGGTTAAGCATCCGACTTCAGCTCAGGTCATGATCTCACAGTTTGTGAGTTCGAGCCCCTCATCGGGCTTTGTGCTGACAGCTCGGAGCCTGAAGCCTGCTTCGGATTCTGTGTCTCCCTCTCTCTGTTCCTCCCCCATCTGCACTCTGTCTCTCTCTCTATCTCAAAAATAAATAAAGATTTAAAAAAATCATAAAAAAGAGAGGTCTGCCAAAGTAAATGAACACAATCCTGTTGGGGTCAACCTCTATAGGAAGCAGCAGGCTATGGTGATACACACAGGCCTATGTCAGTTTCTATTTCCCCAAAAGTAGAGCTGGAGACAAGGGCTTGGGTGCAGATAGCTTATTGGGGAGATTATCTAAGAAAACAGGAATGAGAGTTGGGGGAAAATGAAGACAGAAGGAAAAGGAGTATTATGGTATATTTCCAAGGCCACTGCTCTGAGAAATGAGTAATATATTCCAATAAATATTCTGAGAAACATACAACAGCATTCCTAGAATTAACCATACAGAAAAATGAGAGGTATTTACTGTCCAGCTCATATCCATTGTTTGACAGTTGCTGCCTACAGCATTAACTAACCCATGTTTCTGGGATGAAATTTTGCAGAGCAACGAGATATCAAATAAAACATACTTAAGTTCAAATCCTGGTTTCTTCATTTTCACATTGTGTTTGTAATTATTATGTAGCATTTAGGAGATGTATACTCATTTCCCGTGACTATTATTTCAATGTTATCTCATTGGACTTTTGTGAAAAGCATTTGTTGTAATGTGGCTGTACAAGGGTGACTGGGTGGCTCTGCCCTTTAAGCATCAGACTCCTGATCTCAGCTCAGGTTATGATCTTGCGACTTGTGAGATTGAGTCCAGCAATGGGCTCTGTGCTACGTCACAGAGCCTGCTTGGGATTCTTCCTCTCCCTATCTCTCTGCCCCTCCCTTGATCATTCTTTCACTCTCTCTCTCTCTCTCTCTCTCTCTCAAAAGCAACCAACTAACCAACAAACAAACACCCAAGAGTGCCTGGGTGCCTCAGTTGGTTAAGCGTCTGACTCTTGATTTCGGCTCAGGCCATCATCTCATGGTTCTAGGGATCAAGCCCCACGTTGGGCTCTATGCTGACAGCACAGAAACTGCTTGGGATTCTCTCTCTCCCTCTCTCTCAGCTCCTCTCTGGCATGTACTTGTGCGCGCACTCTCTCTCTCTCTAAAAATAAATAAACATTAAAAAAACCCTATGTGACTGTACATATTTTTCTTTGCATAGTAGAATTTAGCAAATGACAAATTTATATGGGATATTTTTCAAGCACTTAAAAATTCATTGGCAGAGACAGCATAACCTAATCATAACACTGTCATGTGGCTAGACTGCAAGAAGTCAAGTGTATGTCATAGTGCAATTCCTGAGTACATCAAGGAGAAGAAAAGCATAAGTAGCACCAAAATTATTTTTCAGGATTTGGCGTATGTATAACTGTGTTAAGAAAGTGGGAAAGAAGCCAGTTTTAATAGAATGACAGTGACTCATATTTCATGAATATTAAGAATTACAGGGTGTAGATGATGGGAAATTGAGAGGACTGGCAATTACCATGAGACAGAAAGGCTGCTTTTGAAATTTATTCTTGTTATATGAGTGCCTGTGCCCTGAAAAAATTACATATATCTGTATAATCCCCAAGGACTCTTCATGATGTATTCCTAGCTCATATATGCATGAGATCAGAGAACTCCAGTTGTTAGCAAGAGAGGAAAGCCATAAGTATAATGGATTAAATGATTAAAATAGCAATGGATTTGCACTTATGTCTGCATGGAAAAATTGTTAAAGATTAGATACACCCTAGGTAGATTCCAGAGTTGTTGCTAAATTGTTCTAAATTTCTGGATGATATAATGATGACAATGTTCATTTCTTTAAATATATCCCTGAGTGTGCTATGCTATTTGGAAATATATTTTAAGTTGGAGATTTAATCTGGCTTTGAAAATGTGGCATTCTCATATTCTGCACTGGAATACGTTTGAAAAATTCCCTTTTCAGTTTTGAACACTTTGCGGGTAACAAAAATGTATTGACAATTCCTCCAAGAAAGATAATTACAAAATTCATAACTCACAGTAAGGAAGATGAACATTGTGAGGCTTTTTTTTTTTCTCACCCAGCTACTATGGGATGGTGTCATTTTAGCAATTATGTACTAAAATCATACTTTTTAGTTGTAAGATACACTTATCCATTTTATTTTATTTAAAAAAATTTTTAATGTTTATTTATTTTTGACACACAGAGAGAGACAGAGCATGAGCAGGGGCGAGGACAGAGAGGGAGACACAGAATCAGAAGCAGGCTCCAGGCTCTGTGCTGTCAGCACACAGCCCGACGCGGGGCTCGAACTCACAGACCGCGAGATCATGACCTGAGCTAAAGTTGGATGCTCAACCGACTGAGCCACCCAGGCACCCCACACTTACCCATTTTAAAATACAGTTCAATCTGGAGGCAAAACACCAGTCCAGATAATTCCTAAAAGTCTCAATTCCTTCTATATTTCAGAATATTAAGTGGAAAAAGATGGAGAAAGTATGATGATTATTTCCAAGCTATTTATAAGATAAGGGCAATAAAGGGCCAGTCACATGTAATATCCATGGCTTAGGCTTCACCAGTCTGTACCTACAAAATACAGTGAAATTGTTTATATCCAAATTAGAACTCCATGAACCTTCATCTCTGGATTGCTAAATGTAAACAGCTCTCAATGTATTTCCTATTATTTTCAGAAATAATAAAATGAGACTCCCGATAGTCTCATAATCCAGCCAGTTTGGCTACAAATACTGAGGGTATTACTTCCTTCATCTTCTTTTGGTTCCCATCTGTTTATATCAACTGCCTATGAAGCCACTTAGTCACTGCCTGTATTGGGACATCTAGTGTCAATGTTAAGCATCTAGTGTCAATGTTAAGCAACCTGACACTGAGTGCTGTCTCCCAAGCCTTCAATCTTTTTTTCTTTTTAAAAAAATTTTTTAATGTTGATTTATTTTTGAGAGAGAGAGAGAGAGAGAGAGAGACAGAGTGCAAGTGGGGGCGGGGCAGAGAGAAAGGAAGACAGAATCCAAAGCAGGTTCCAGGCTCTGAGCTGTCAGCGTAGAGCCTGACGCAGAGGTCAAACTCACAAACGGTGAGATAATGATGTGAGCCGAAGTCAGGCGCTTAACTGACCAAGCACCTAGGCGCCTCCAAGGCTTCCAATCTTGAAGGTTCCAGATAATGGCTGGTTTCTATGAAGAATTAGGGTGAATAGGAAGAATAGACTCCTCTATAGTTACTTACCACACTTTGTTTCCTCAACCCTAAAATACTATGTTTTTTCTCACAATCTTAGATGTTTATTTATTTATTTTGAGAGGAAGAGAGAGTGTGTGCATGCATGTGAGCGGGGGGAGGGGCAGAGAGAGAGGGAGAGAGGATCCTAAGCAGGCTCTGTGCTGTCAGTGGCAGAACCCGATGCAGAGCTTAATCTCACAAACCATGAGATCATGACCTGAGCCGAAATCAAGAGTCAGATGCTTAACCAACTGAGCCACCCAGGCCCCCATGTTTCCATAATCTTACCAATTATACCAGACAGCCTGTCAGCTTCTTGTCCTGTGTCATTTAATGTCAAGAGTTTACCTGGTCCAGGAGCTTGCAGGAGAATAGGGTCTGTTCCTCTCCTTTAAGGAAAAAGTAAGGTTGAAGAAAATTGGGTGAAAGGTGAGGCATGTTTCTTCTGATAATGTTTGTGCCTCGATTAAGCCAACAAAAGCTGCTGTATTGCACCCCCATCCTTATTTAACCCATAAAAATAAAAAATCACACACTGTATTTTTTTAATAAGGAAACAGATTGAGCAAAGGTACCTAACGTGATTGCGATCATACAACTAAACCAGAACTGAAATCCAAGTAAGTCTAAGACCACGGAAACCAGGGCAAATATTATGTGACTGAATCATAAGAATGAAAACTTTGAGACATTAATGTTTGCTGTTTTTCCTTGCCATTATGCCATTATGAAATGCAAGTTAAAAAAGAATTCTGACAAATTTAGAATTGTAATATTTAAAAAAAATTGGAAAGGTATTATAGATTCTGCTAATTAAATTTCAATATAATATTGTCCATTTAGATAATGTTGATCATTATATGCAAAGATGACATGAGCAAGACTAATATATTTTTCCAATTATTTTTCATTGTGGTAAAATATACTAACATAAATTTACCACCTTAATCATTTTAAGGGTACAGTTTGGTGGCATTAAATGCATTCATAATATGCTACAGTCACTATCATCCATCTCCAAAACTCTTTTCATTTTGTAAAATTGAAATTCTTTATCAGTTAGAAAATAACTCCCCATCCCCCTTTCCATTTAGCTGCTGGCAACTACCATTACATTCTCGGTCTCTCTAACTTTGACTACTCCCAGTATCTCATATATGTGGAATCATACAGTATTTGTTGATTTTTTTTTGCAGCTGGCTTATTTCACTTGGCATAATGTCCTCAAGGTTCAACTATGTTGTAGCATATGTCAGAATTTCCTTTCTTTTTAAGGGTGAATAATCTACTGTATGTGTATATAACAATCTGCTTATACTTTATCTGTTGATGTACTCTTGGGTTTCTTCCAGATTTTAGTTTTTGTCAATGTCTTAGTCTGTTTCGTCTTTTATAACAAAAATACCATACACAGGGTGGCTTATAAACATCAGAAACTTATTTATTACAGTTCTGGAGTCCTGAAAGCCCAAGATTAACATGCTGGCAGATTCAGTGATGAATGGCTTTTTGGTTCACACATAGTCATCTTCTAGCTGTGTCCTCCTATGGTAGACAAGGCAAGAGAGCTATCTGGGGTCTTTTTTTATAAGGACATTATTAATCCTACTCACAAGCATTCTACCTTGATTTTCTATCACCTCCCAAAGGTTGTATTTCCTAATACCATCATATTGGAGATTAGGATTTCAATATGTGAATTTTCCTAATACTGTCATATTGGAGATTAGGATTTCAATATGTGATTTCAATATGGATGGAACAAACATTCCATCCATAACACTGAATAATGCTGCTATGAACATGGGTACATAAGAAAGGCCCTGCTTTCAATTCTTTTAGGTATATACCTAGAAAGGGAATTTCTGGATCATATGGAAATTACATTTTCATTTTTTTGAAGAACCACCGTACAGACTTCCATAGCAGCTGTATCATTTTATGTTCCGCCAACAGTGAACATTTTCTCCATATCCTTACCAATACTTGTTTCCTTTCTTTCTTTTTCTTTCTTTCTTTCTTTCTTTCTTTCTTTCTTTCTTTCTTTTCTTTCTTTCTTTCTTTCTTGACAGTAGACATCCTAATGGGTGTGAGGTACTATCTCACTGTAGTTTTAATTTGCATCTTCTTAATGATTAGTGATGTTGAGCGTCTTTTCATGTACTTAGGGGTCATTTGTACATATTCTTTAGAGAAATGTTTATTCAAGTCCTTTGACCATTTTTAATTGAATTGTTTGTTTTCTAATTGTTGAATTTTAGGAATTCTCAATATAATTTGGATATTAATGCCTTATTGTATAGATGATTTGAAGATATTTTCTCTTATTCTGTAGGTCTTTGATGCACAAAACTTAAAAATTTTCATGAAGAGGGGGCGGCTGGGTGGCTCCCTCAGTAAGCATCTGACTTCCGATTTTGGCTCAGGTCGTGATCTCATGGTTCATGAGTTCAAGCGATGCACTGGGCTCACATGCAGAGCCTGCTTGGGATTCTTTCTCCCTCTCTTTCTCTTTGTCCCTGCACACCCCCCCCCCCAAGTAAATAAAAATTAATAAGCTTTAAAAAAATGTCATGAAGTCTCTTTCTGCAGCGATTGAGATGATCATGTGATTTTTTTCCCTCTTCATTCTGTCAATGTGGTTTATTTCTATTGATTTTTTTTTTTTTTTTTTTTTTTGGTATATTGAAACATTCTTGCATTCCAGGAATAAATACTACTTGGTCATGGTATATATTCCTTTAATATACTGGCAAATTTGGTTTGCTTGTATTTTGTTAAGGGTTTTTAAACTCAATGTTCATAAGGAATATTGGTTTGTAGTTTTCTTTTCTTTTAGTGCCATTGTCTGGCTTTGGTATCAAGGTAATGCTGCCCCCAAAGAATGAGTTAGGAAGCATTTCCTCGTTTTTAACTTTTTGGAATAATTTGAGAAGAATTATTGTTAGTACTTTAAATGCTTGGTAAAATTCACTAGTGAAGCAATCAGTTCCAGGGCTTTTCTTTCTTGGGAGACTTTTGATTATTGATTCAATCTCTTTTCTAGTTATACATCTATTTAAGTTTTCTATTTCTTCATGATTTGGTTTCGGTAGGTTTTGTGTGTTTAGGAACTTGTTCACTGATTCTAAGTTATCCAATTTGCTGGTGTAAAATTATTGGTAGTACTCTCCTATAATTCATTTTATTTCTGTAAAATCGGTAGTAATGCCCCCACATTCAGATTTTAGTAATTGAGTCTTCTTTTTTTCTTAGTCCATCTTGCTAAAGGTTTGTGAATTTGTTGATCTTTTCAATGAATAAATTTTGGTTTAATGATTTTTCTTTATTATTTTTCTATTCTCGATTTCATTTATTTCCTCTCCAATCTTTATTATATGTTTCTGTTAGCTTTGAATTGAGTTTGTCCCTCTTTCTCTAGTTCCTTAAATTGCAGGTTAGGTTGTTGATTTTAGATCTTCCTTGTTTTTTAATATAAGCATTTATAATATAAACTTCCTTCTTAGCATTTCTTTAGCTGTGTCCCTTAATTTTTAGTATGCTGTGTTTTGTCTTCATTCATCTCTAAGCATTTTCTAATTTCTCTTGTGTTTTATTTTTTGATCTGTTGATTATTTAAGAATGTATTGTTTTTCCCCCACAAATTTGTGAAATTTCTAGCTTTCCTTTTGTTATTGATTTCCAACTTTATGCACATCATCCCACTGTGGTCAGAGAAGTTATTTTGTATGATATCTATCTTTTAAAATCTATTCAGGCTTAATTTGTGGCCTAACATATGGTGTGTCTTAGAAAATGTCCCACGTGTACTTGAGAAGAATGTGTATTTTGCTGTTGTTGGGTAGAGTGTTCTGTATGTGTCTGTTACATCTGATTAGTTTATTGTATTGTTTGATTGTTTGACTATTCTATTTCCTTACTTACCTTCTGTCTGATTGTTCTATTCATTATTGAGAGGAGTATTGACGTCTCCAACTATTACCATAGAACTCTTTCTCACTTCAATTCTTTCTCATTCAAGTCTGTCAGTTTGCTCCATATTTTGATGATCTGTTATTAGGTGCATAAATATTTATAATTGTTATATTCTTGCTTCATCAAAACTTTTATTAATATATAATATCATTCTTTGTATTCTGTAACTTTTTTGACTTAAAATCTATTTCATCTGATAATAGGATAGCTTCTCCTGACCTCTTGGTTATTGTTTGCATGGAATATCACTTTCCATCTTTTCGCTTTCAACTTATTTGTATCTTTGGATCTAAGTGAGTCTCTGCAGAGGTGTATTGTTGGATTGTACTTATATTTTTTAATTTTTTAAATGTTTATTTATTTTTGAGAGAGAGAGAGACAGAGCATGAATGAGGGAGGTGCAGAAAGAGAGGGAGACACAGAATCCAAAGCAGATTCCGGGCTCTGAGCTGTCATCACAGAGTCCAATGTGGGGCTCGAACTCATGAAACACGAGATCATGACCTGAGCTGAAGTTGGATGCTAACCTGATTGAGCCATGCAGGCACCCCAATCTCTATATTTTGATTGGGAAATTTAATTCCTTTACATTTAAACTAATTACTGATAGCAAGATATATATTTTCATTTTTTTCCAGTAGAGTTGATATATTTGCTTTCAGTCATTTATATATACTTTTATTTAATTCAGTTTTAAAATCCAAAACCTTTCAAGACAATGGAAATTATTACTGAAGATTAGTATTGCATTTCTGCATTTCCTGGATATTATAAAGAGTGATGTTAACTGTTCTGCACTGAAATTTAAAAAAATACTTTGAGATGGAAAATGATGTAATGAAAAGCACATATAAATACAGTGTGGGTGATTTAACAGAAATTTGGCAGAGAATAGATGAATCACAATTTTCACTTTTATTTCTAGAAATTCATCAGTGTAGGTTTATAATCTAGAAATATGGCACAAAATGAAAGAAAGGGTTTATCAGTTCATGTTTTGTGAACCAATCAGTTGCAAGACTAGAAGATGTTTGTTAACAAGGTATCAGAGTTAAAACTGGGATTTTTTTTCTTTTTCCAGAGAGAATGTAGCCAACTGAGAGAACACTAACAAATGGTCAGCAGTTTAGGTTGTGCAACTAAACTCAATCGATGCATGAGAGCCCAAGTTATTTTATTTACTTGAATTTTCTGAGAATTATCATATTTTTAATCATATATGTATGATGTTATGTTCACAAATATTAAATACACCCTCCCTTTATCAAATTTTATAGTGATTCAATCTCAAGGGGCTCAAGAAAATGTTAATGTGATATCCAATGAGGAAAAACAGCAGATAGATCTGTGATACAGCCCCATAGTGTTGGATGCCTTATACTATATGTTTCGTCTAATGGACCTTTCTAAGCCAAATTTAAGTGTACTAGCTTCATTCTAAATGCAGTATCAAAGTTTTCTGGTTAGAATTGTTTCTGACAAGCTAATTTATGAAATCTTCTAAAGTGGAATTTAAAGTAAAAGTGTGAGTTATATAATGTATAAATAAGCAAAGTGAAAGCAGTATAATAAAGAAAGCAGTCCCCTTTGATTTAATCTACATGATGGCAATTTTATAAGGCAGGCATGTTGAATTTTCTAACAGGAATGAAAATGTATGAACAATACTTCCTTCAAGTAGTGAGTTCTTGGTTCCCTTAGGTGATTCATTTCTATTCAGTAAAATAGATGTCTTCAGGTTCTGAGTAATCAGTTTATCTCTAGAGAGTACACAAAGCACACTGGGGCATTATTTTTCAGTAGTATAGAGTTATCATTAATAATCCAAAGAATAATGGACATTTTATTCAAAGGATTTCTGGGAACTTCTATCATTCAATATGATAGCTTTCCTCAAGGCATTCCCTGATCAAAATCACTTACTTTTATTAGAGAGTTAAGCTAAAATTTATAATTCAAATAACACATGCAAACAGAATGCTGTCTCATTTCAGGTTTATCTTAAGCGATACTGAAAAAAATCTCACTATGAGGCAGAGTTTTCACTTGAATTGCTGAAGTACTGGTGTATAAATCCTTAAACTTGTCTTTCCTTAAAATACTTGAAACATTGATTAGTTAAAAGAATAACATTTAAAAATGCCATTACTTTTTGAAAAGGCAAAAATACTAATGTATTCATAATATTTTAAATGGCTTTGTATTTCGTATAGCAAATTGATGAAACAAGCAAAGATCCAAAAATAAATCAACACTTCAGAGCAGTTTTAA
>NW_024412394.1:25507203-25559151 GCF_014898765.1 Herpailurus yagouaroundi | reverse complement strand
CCCCCCCCCCCCCCCCCCCCCCCCCCCCCCCCCCCCCCACCTCCACATATTTGGTGACCAGAGGGTTAGAAGTGAAGTGTTTGTGTGAATAGTAAAGGAGACCCACAGTGAGAAAGAACTGGGTTTTTCCCTACATAGGAAGGAAAATTTGGGTTTTTAATTTGCAGTTTGAAAGGAATTAGGATATAATAAGATACAATTCACACCATAATCACACTATACAGGAGTTAATTTATGTTTTGTTTTCTGAAGGGATTTAGTACTAAACAGTCCCTTAGGGTCATTATAATAAATATAGATTGCATTTTATACTTTAGAAAAAAGTCTCACTCTCTGAATCTAGTGGTTTAGATTCTAGATATGTGTAATTTTAATATGTAAATACATCTTTCTGTGACTTTTGAAGATTTTCCTTTAATATGTGGATGCCTTCCCCCCCCCATCACAGGTTTAGTCTTGGGTTGTAAAGCTGTCCTGTGTTTTACTGAGCTATAAAAATCCTTGCACACTGATCATAGAACCACAAAACCATCAGTGGATTTATCAGATTGACTAATCTATAACCTTATAGTTTATTGGGCAATAAAGCAGCATCAGGGTACGTTGTACTTGTACTGGAAGACTTTGGGCTGGTCATATTAGAGGTCTAGAATAGTGTTTTCTGTTTAAAGATTCCTTCTGACTATTAGCTAGGAATTGAATGAAATATATCTAACTCAACATTGATGGACCCCCCTCTTGTCTATGCATACACCTCAGAGTATTCAAAATGGCAGGCCCTGGGGATATAATCTGATACAGGTTGCAATTTAGTTGTGTCTCTTCTGTTTGAAAGAAACAGACAGCCCTTCAGGACAATATGGTAGACCAGTTTCATCCATTTTTGAAAAAAGGGACAGTTTATAGACTTGTAGGTTATTTAGAAAGTCTCTGTTAAATGTTAACAGTATATTTTTAGTGAAGTGAATTCTAATGGAGTCACAGTATCAGCACAGCTCCTGAACTGCATCAACTTAATGTGGAGAACACAGCTGCCAGAAAAATCATGCTCACCCTGATTACCCATGCTAAATGAAACAGAAGGTGCTTATTAGATAAATGCTGTTTTGATTAAATTTCTATTTTCTCACTGAAAGCATTTATAAAGCCTGTTTCTTTGAGGGTGTTTTAATTTTTGTTCTTGGTTTGGGATGGGAATTTTTAAGCACGAACACTTGCAGACACTAAAAAAGTTCATCTGAAATATCCAACAGGAAAACTTAAAATTGTGGCACATTGAGTTTTAAACTCTATGGAAAATTTTTTTAAATCAGAATTTGCATATAATAGCTCATTTGCTTTCAGGAAAAATAATATATGCTGTCTCTGGTGATTGTGGCAATGCAGATGAAATGGAACTATGTACAAATCTAAAATTAGAAAAC
Source organism: Herpailurus yagouaroundi (assembly GCF_014898765.1). Lineage (NCBI taxonomy): Eukaryota > Metazoa > Chordata > Mammalia > Carnivora > Felidae > Herpailurus > Herpailurus yagouaroundi. Next base: position 25,557,727 of record NW_024412394.1, on the reverse strand, counting down.
CTGCAATTTTTTATCTCTTATATATTGGTTAAAATAAATTTGCAGAAGCAGAACTTAGGGTTCTTATATTACACCCATAGAAAATTCTTCTATACTTTTTCTTTGAAGCATCAGATTAGAAAAGCATGACGGGGAAATGTTAATCTTTTCTTCTATAACTGACACTGAATAGAGATTTTTGGCCCAATTCTTTTAGAAACTCTGGTAATCAATATGAAAACACTTTGGAAATGACTTGGACATACCTGAGAATAGAAAGTGTGTTTTTCTGTGAAATAATAATAATTAATAATATAATAAGAAATAATAATTAAATGAACTGTTATGTTTTCACTATCATCTTAGAAAATGCATTATTAGCCTTTAAGTATCACTGATGCCTCCAAAGTACCTCTCCCTGATCTCTCCACCCTTTCTTACTCAGAGAATACACTATCCTGAGTACAGTGCCATTTCTTGCCTCTATCATCTATCTATCTATCTATCTATCTATCTATCATCTATGCATCTATCATCATCCATCCATCCATCCATCCATCTAGATATCTACTTCTTTTGCCAAGGCAGCAAAGATATTACTGAAATAGTTTAACAAAAATTTTAAGATTTTGCCACTTACATTAAAGTTCTTAAACTTTCTTGATTTTTGTGTGGGATATGAATGGGGGGATTCAGTTGTATTTTTCTCTGATTCAAAGAACCAACTTATTGAATACAACCCTTTTTTTACTTGATCTGTAATGCTGCTACGACCATATAGCAAATTCCCCTTTATGTATGAATCTGTTTTAGTGTTCGCTATTCTATTACATTAATCTGTTTGTTTCCTAGGCCAATACCACACCATTTTAGTTATAATAGTTTATGATTCATTTTTCATATGCCAAATCCTTTTACTTTATTATTCTCTTTCAGAAATATCTTGCCTCTTCCATAAAAATATTTAAAATCAGCTTCTCAAGTTCCATGGAATGCTATGTTGGGATTTTTAATTGAAATTGCACTTATTCTGTTTTTCAAGTGATATTATCTTCTATTTCATGAATCTTTATGCTTTTTCATTTGTTTCAATTTTTTTTCTTTGGTGTCTTTCAGTCTTAAGTTTTTGTATGAAGAATTTTGTTTTTTTTTTGTTATCGTTAAATTGCTATGTAGCTTATATATTTTTTGTTTCTAATCTTTCAACATTTTGTTATTGGAGTATAAAAATATAAGTGATGTTTCTAATTGATTTTATATCCACAAAATTTGTTAACCTCTCACCAGTTCTTATAATTTCTAGATTATTTTGTAGATGTAAACAATAGTGACAATTTGGGTTTTCCCTTTCTAATCCTTATACTTTTTCTTTTTTCCTCTTTTATCGTGCTGGCTGGGAACTCCAGTACAATGTTGAATAAAAGTCCTCGTTAGAAGGCAAATCTTTTGTTTCAATTTAAAAATTTTTACTACTTTTGTATGCTATTTTCTGCATTTTTTGGCAGGTGACTCATCAAGTTAAGAAATAGGTTTCCTATTTTTAGTTTGCTTAGAGTTTTTTTTTTAATTTTTATTTTTTTTAACATTTATTTGTTTTTGAGAGACAGAGAGAGTGAGCGAAGGAGGGGCAGAGAGAAAAAGAGACACAGAAGCAGAAGCAGGCTCCAGGCTCTGAGCTGTCAACACAGAGCCCCACACGGGGTTTGAACTAAAGAACTGTGAGGTAATACCTGAGCCAAACTCAGATGCTTAACCAACTGGGCCACCCAGGCGCCCCTAGAGTTTTTTTAAAATTCAGAAATAGATGTTAAATTTTATCAAAAAATTATCTATTGAGATACAGTAATAAATTTTCTAATTTGGAGTCATTGTGCATTACTCGGGTAAACTTGGCATATATTATGCTTTTTATACGCTGTTAACTTTAGTTTGCTAATAGTTTTGTGAGTGGATTTTATATCTAAGTTTATGATTGCAATTGGCCTATAATTCTATCCTTGTCACATACTGGAATCAAAGTCACATTACTACTACTGCTGCTGGTGTTTCTGCTATTGCAACTAGACCTCTGTTTGCCAGGGGAACTTCACATGTGATGACTCATTGAGTCCTCACAACAACTATATGAGATAAACACTGCCAGGGTCTCCATTTCACTTGTGGGGGAAGCAGGGCCTGGAGAGACCAATAAGTGACAAAGCTAGGATTCAGTCAGTCATTTTTGTTCCATAGTGGTGCACTTAGCCATGATGGTGTATTAATTTCACGAAATGATTTGGCCATTGTGCAGAAAAAAATTAAGATAGCATGCCTGAGACTGCTGTCCTTGGAAAGGCCTGCATGCAAGGTTGGCTATTGGTTGGCATCTGGGAGCTTGAATGGTGAACTACTATCTACACTGATATAAAACTGTCCCTAAATGATAAGAGCTGCACACTGTACCTGATGTGGCTTATTCTGAGCACCTGCTTTCCTTTTGGGAGCCTGGAATTTTGGCATGTTCCAGGCAGATAGTGCCTGTATTAAATTTGTGCCTCCAATAAAATTTGGACAGTCTCTAGTGAGCTTCCCTGGTGGAAAAATTCATGTGTTTTGTCACAACTTTCAGTTGCTGAAAGAATTAAGCATGCCTGTGTGATTCCATGGGAAACAATTCTTGGAAGCTTGTACCCAGTTTTCCCTAGGTGATACCCTGTGCACCTTTTCCTTTTGATGATTTTGATTAGTATCCATTCCCGATAATAAATCATAACAGCCATAAATATAATTCTATCCTGAGTCTTGTGAGTCCTCTTGGTGAATAAATAGGCCCTGGGCATAATCATGGGGATCCCTCGCACAGGGAATGTCCTCTTTTTTTTTTTTTTTTATTATATGAAAGAGTTGATGTAAAACTAGAATGACCTATTAGTGAATGATTTATAAAACTTGTCTATAAAACAATTTGGTACAACATACAGAGTTATGTGTTATGTATTTCATTTTGCAGGTAAAAAAACTGAGGCTCAGGAAGTGAAGTAACTAACCCAAAGTCATATTATTAGTAATAATCAGATGTAAGATTTGAGTTCTGTTCTATTTGATTCCAAAATCCATAATCTTCACCAATTTAAATGTTCATTTCCACTATGAGTTTCTTATTCTAATTTTGATCGCTCCCACAATCTTAAAAACATATCTTGAAATTTAAATTTAGGGTGAGCTGTTTCTCAACAGTTAGCAAGAAGTAATTAAACTTTAATATCCCTGAATTTTGCAGCCAAGGAAAAATTTAATGCTTATATACAGAACGTGTCATAGTATGCTTATGCTATCAACGAGGACCTCTGTTTTCTAAAGTAGCCCCCCAATTAAGAAGTTAATCTTCCAATCAAATGGGTTTAAAATACCTGATTTGGAACAGAGAGGAGTATTTCTCTCTCAACTGTCCAGGACACAAAAATAGTTCACAAAATTAATTCTAAGTTGCCGGCTCAGAAGGGCTGTGCAAACAGAGTAAGGCAATTCCTCAGGTAATAAGTCTAATTATTCAACATCTCCACAGTCCATTTAAGCTAATATTTGTGGAGTACATACCATGAGCCAACCTGTGCTATGTACAAAGAGAGGGGTACAAAGATGAATTACAATCTGTGTACTTTAGGATATTATAGCTTAGAGGAGAAGACACACATGTAAACATGTTAAATGAAATATGGAAAATTTATTGATAGAAATATGCATAGCGATCTTTAGCAGTAGAAAGAGGTGGAAAAAAAATTTCCAGAGAAGATAAACTTGAAGGGTAAGTAGGTAAAAAAGTATGGAGAAGCCTATTCCAGGCATAAGAAAATTTATGGCAAAGGCTCACGATGTGATGTAATTAGAGCATAAACAGACACTAGGTCATGGCAAATGAATTTACAGCAACAGGAAAGGTTGAGTTAGGAAGGGAAATGCATATAATGGTTTTCATTGTCTAGATGGTAAAAGCTAATGAAGGTTTTAAGGAGGGAAATATGACTTTGAATAGATCATATTCAAAGAGGGATAGAAGATGGATTTTAGATGGGCAAGACTGAAGAGAAAATGATCATATAGTATTGCATTCATATATATCCAAGTGCAGTCATACTCCCACTGGCATAATTGAGACCCTCACTAACAAGTCCTGGTGCAGTGAATGGAGGAAAGAGGCAAATTTCACAAATAGCAAGGATGTAAAATTAGTAAGGTTTAGTATTGATTGCTAAGGGGAGGGAGGAAGATGAATCTTAGATGACGCTCAAGTTTCTGACTGGAGTACCCAATGAGAGGCTGTGAACTGTGAAAGGGAACACTAGATGAGACAATATGTCTAGCGTAGAGGAAATTAAAATTAGATTTACTCATGTGGCATAGAAGTGTTCATTAACAACAAGAGAAGTGAACTCAGATACATTCAAATAAATGAATCTGAAACACAGGGCAAAAATAGGTTTTTGGGTGGTGGTTAAAACCATGATAGTAGATGAGGTTGCAAATGAAGAGCATGAAGAGTTAGGAGAGAATTGTGCCAAAGTCAGAATCATAGAGTATCAACTTTTAGGCCATCAGTTCTAAAGGATGACGCAAAGAAGAACCCATCACAGATTAATTTTTTAAAAGTATATTTACTTCTGGAGCACCTGGGTGACTCGGTTAAGTGTCTGACTTCAGCTCAGGTCATGATCTCACAGTTAGTGGGTTTGAGCCCTGCATTGGGCTCTGTGCTGACAACTTGGAACCCGGAGCCTGCTTCAAGTTCTGTGTTTCCCTCTTTCTCTGCCCCTCCCCTGTTCATGCTCTGCCTCTCTCTCAAAAATAAAAACATTAAAAAAATGTTTAAAAATATACTTACTTCCTATAAATTTTCATGTGTGAATTATTAGTTATTTTGTATTATTGGGTCACTGGGCAGGGCTCTAATTATTATTATAATCAATTATATTAAAATTAAATATATACAATAATATTTCTAATGTTTATGTGGGATATCAATATTAATAACAATAATATGAATTCTGTATACTTCTCACCTACTTAATAAATGAAACTTTACCATTACCTTTCAGATCTATGTGCCCACCTTAATCCCCTTTCCCCAACTTTCCCTATGCCCAGAAATAACCAGTATGATCAATTTTATGTCTATTATTTCCTTGATTTCCCTGTAGTTTCATTATCTGTGAATGTATATATTATTTTAAATTGTTTTTGAGCTTCATTTAATGAAATTGTACTCTAGTTCTCTGAGTCTTGGCTTTCTTCCATCAATATCATGTTTTTGAGATTCAGTGATGTTGAACCTCACTGATGTTCTTTCTCTATAGTAGTCCATTGCATCAACACGCTACATTATATGTATACATTTTAACACAAATGTATATTGGGTTACTTCTCTCTCTCTCTCTCTCTCTCTTTTGTCTTTTATTTGCTGCAATGAATAATTTTGCTCACATCTCCTAAGAGAAAGTACTTCTTCAGAGCATATAACCAGGTAGAGAATTACAGAGTGGTAAGTGATGCCCATATTCAGTTTCATGATATAATGATGCAAAATTATTTTAAAAGGTGCTTGTACCAATTTATACTCCTACCAGAAAATTTTAAACATTTTTTTTTTAATGTGCATCTTTGCAAATGATGATATTGTCGGAATTTGAAACTTTGGTCAATCCAACAGATATAAAATGGTATCTAACCGTCTTTTAATTTGTAATTCCTTATTAATAAGTATTTTTCATGCATTTATTACCCAATTTTTCTATTTTTTTCATATCCTTCTTAGTAATTCATAGGAACCATACATACACACACACACACACACACACACACACACACCATATGTAATGATATAACCATATATAACCAAATAATCCTTCCCTTCCCATTGGGAATAGATGTTTCCCCAATGAAGAAAGTAATTGGATCTCAAGTTGATACCAATATTATTTTCTATAAATTTTACAGTTTTATTTCATATTTAAATCTTCAATCCATCTGGAATTATTTTTTTTTAATAATTTTTGACTGCTAAGATGTACCCAGATAAAGCCAAAATGGCCCACTATTTGTACACACAGTTACCCTTATTTTCTAGGATAAGGACTTTGGACTTAATATTTATGCAGTAGGTGTCTCACTAATGATATTTGAACAAGGAAAAGATGTGATTAAAAATGGCATCCGAGAAAAATTTATCTACGGCAGTCTTTATAAGAGATTGGAGAGGTTAGGAAGCAGTATTGGTTTATCCAAGTAATAGATAGGTGATGACTTAACACACAGAGTCAGACTCCCACGAATCAGAGTTCTTACTCATATCAAACTTGAGTAAATCTCGGGAATGCAAGTAATCAAAAGGCTCAAAGGAAATAGGAAGAGATCTGGAATGTCAAGGGCAGCTTTTCAAGTCCTTTCAGTTCTAGAATAGAGGTCTTTGTGAGGTCCACGTGATAGCTTTACACAGAAGGAGCATTCAATTATAAAACATTTCCATCTCACACTCTGGAGAGTTGTGTAGCCCACCTGACATTTTCTAGGGAGCAGTGCCTCATAGATACAATGTTCTATTTACTATAGATAATCCTTTGCCAGGGACATCTTGCCAGTGGTATTTCAGAGATAAACTTCTTTTTTCTAGCAAATATCATCGGTGTAGTTACTCAGAAGTCCAGTTGTTAAGGAGATCAGACGGGGGACTGTGGGTTTGTTTGTTTGTTTGTTTGTTTGTTTAATCCCAATTCACTGGGTCATTTCCCCCAGGAAAATGATGTAATTAGATCACAGGTTAGCTGTATTAGCTACTTTCTCTCAAGTGGTAAAGTCTGGGATAGAAAAGAGACAAGAATCTGAAAAAAAAAAAAAAAAGGATGAATTAACATTACATTATTATAAACAAAAGGCAAAGAGAGAGGGTTCACAGTTTCTTTCTAGAATTAGAGGCAGTTTACTGTGGAGAAAAATAACCTCTGACAAAATAGGAAAACTTGAGGGAGAACTGATCTTGGAGCAAACACATGTTATATTTTAAACAGGTTGAGTTTAAAAGGATGGGGGATATGAAAGTAAAAACATTCAGTGAAAGATAAAGAAGAAAGGTCAGGACTGGAGCTATAGATTGAATAATCTGAAAATTTGAACCTCATGGATGAATTAGTTCTTGGAGTAGCTTGATAAAGCACATAGGACAATAAAGATCAAAGGATGAAATCTGTGACAATTATATTTTTATTTTCATCACTGACTTTTCCTCCATATGTTGAAATGTCTCATGGAGCTAATAAAACCACATTAGTAGAGCGTCAAAAATCCAGAGATTCAAAAAAATATATAAAAAAAATTTTAAAAAGAAGTATTCAAAAGAAAAAGGGTTAATGAAGTGGGATTTGGAAGTGATAGCTGAATAGTTCCATTTGGAAGAAATTGTTGATGTTTGAATGAACATATATCTCTGTATAAAGTGGTCTGAACGGTGGCCTTCTCAAAAGATATGCCCACATTCTAATCTTTGGAACATGTGAATATGATTTGATACGGTAAAAGTGAATATTACCTTATAAGACAAAAGATACAATTAATGTAAGTGTCTTGAGAGACGTTTATCCTGAATTATCTGGTTGGACACTAAATCTAATAATAAGTGTCCTTATAATAGTGAGGCAGAGGGAGATTTCACAGGCAGAAGAGATGTCAATATGACCACAGGGTCAGAGATTAAGAGTTTATAGTGATGTGGCTACAAGTCAAAGAATGCAGACAATCATAACTAGAAGAGGCAAAGAATTTCTCCCTTGAGCCTCCAGAGGGAGTGCTTCTCTGGTGACATCTTGACTTCAGAATTCTGGCCTTCCAAACTGTGAAAATAAATTTATGCTATTTTAAGCTATTCAGTTTCTGGTACTTTGTCACCGCAGCTTCAGGAAACAAACACACTGTATAAATAAAAAATGTCTTCTTAGGTGAAAACAGATTATTTAACGTAAAAGTGGATGTAACAAATATGCCATTTTGGCCAGTGTCTAAGAATTATCCCCTTTTTTTTCAGAGGGCTGGAGTCATTTCCCCATTGTAGGACAATCTCAAATAAGGGTTTTGCGCAGAGAATTTGGACTTCTATACCACTGAAAAGAGGATGGAGAATTCTGTAGGTCTTAAGAACATGAGCTATCCATATGAATGTTCTGAATTTTTCTATGTTCCCTAAAGGAATGAAGAATTTGCAGAGAGAAAAATTATATTGGAGAAAGAGAATTTTCTAATCTATATGTCCAGAGGCAGTGGGCAAGCATGAAGCTGAACAGTGTCACGGTGATTTCATTAGCAGGTGTCCTGAGTCAAACAGAGATGATCCAGAATGAAGAGGGCACCTTCTCTCTGAGCAGTCTCAGCTTTGTAATGAGTGGCAGGAAGGGGTGGAAAAGTAGAATGCTCTAACCTGTGGCAATATTTATCTTTCCCTCTTGGAAAAGGAGAGGACAACTCATCACTCTACACGTGGTTCTTCTCCTTTTTCAAGGTTTAACCACTTCAAATCATTTGCTTGATTCCATTATCTTTATTGAGTTAGATAATGTTTCACTACTTACGGACTGTTGTTTCACAGTTGTTTCACTGAGCTTCACAAACCTAAGAGTAAAATGTCTGTAATTTTATAGGAAAGACAATTGGTTATTTTGTTCAATCAGTAAAATGATCAATTTGGTAGCCTTGTGTAAATCCTGCTGTGAGCATCAAAAAGCAGAATAGTCTCCCTTACAGTATGATGGTGTTTTCATTATCTGCTGGATAAACACACTGAAAGTTTTCCCTTGCTACAGAGAAATTATAATGGCCCATGTGTTAAAGTGTACTCATTTTCTGTAAAGAGGCATTTGTGGTTGATTAAACACATCAGCCTCATTTTGCATTTAATCAAATGCAGGGGCCATTTATTACTTTGAATACTCCAGTACCCTGGACATTAGCCCTTGACTAATCTAGACTACCTAATTGAAGAGCATTTCAGGTGCAACCAATTATAATAGAATGAGTTTTATTCCTAGACTCAACTCCAAACATTTCTTAATATATGAGCCTTAATGAAAACTTCTGTCCATCTAGGAAGGCCATGATGTATTTGATTTGGATAATCAACTTACAGCTAGCTATACTGTAAAACTGACATTCAGTGCAATTTATATCATCCAGTCCTTCTAATGGTAACAAGTACACCACTTTTTGTCTTTTCTAAAACCACATATACACAATTCGGGAATTTTCAGATAGTAGAAAAGTGCATATGACTGTACATTTTCTTGTTCTCACAATGCAGTAGTGGTTTCATGTCATTTTTAATGCAGTAAAGTGGAGGTTATTTCTTCTATTTCTTCAAACTGCAGTTGTGAAATCTTTACCTCCTACATTTTTACTATGCCCTTACTTTAAAAATGTACTTTCTACCAATTTCTTTTTTAAAAAAGGAACTACTTTATTGAGGTATGATTGACATATAAAAAGCTGTACATATTTAATGTATACAACTTGATAAATTTGGAGGTGTTATTTGTGAAACATCACCGTAATCTGTGCCATAAATATACCTATCACCTCTAAAAGTTTCCTTCCAGCTTCTTTCTTTCTTTATTATTATTAGTGTATGGGATAAGAATACTTAATATAATATATACTTTTTTGACAAATATTTAAGTACACAATATTGTTATCTACAGGTATTATGTAGTACAGTAGTTCCATAAGACTCATTCATTTTGCATAATTGAAACTTGTACCCTTTGCCTAATACTTCATCATTTCCCCCTCCCCTCACACCATGGAAAGTGCCGTCCTACTCCCTGCTACTACGACTATTTCAGTTTCCTCATATGACTTGTGTCATATTGTATCTGTCCTTCTGTGCCTGGCTTATTTCACTTAGCAGAGTGTCCTCGAGGTTCATCCACGTTGTTGCAAATAGCAAGATTTGCTTAACTTTTAAAGTTATGTAATATTCCATTGTATGTATATACTACATTTTTTTAAAATCCAGTAATCTGTCAATCGACATTTAGTTTGCTTCCATGTCTTGACTATAGTGAATTGCTGCAATGACCATGGGAATGCAGATCCTGAATGCAATTCCTTTGGATATATACTCTGAAGTGGGATGGCTGGATCATTTAGGTAACTTTATTTTTAATTTTTTTAAAGTTTATTTATCTATTTTGAGAGAAAGAGTGAAAGAGATAAAGAGAGAGAGAGAGAGAGAGAGAATGAGTGGGGGAGAGGCAGAGACAGGGGGAGAGAGAGAGAATCCCAAGCAGGCTCTGTGCTGTCGGCACAGAACCAAATGCAGGGCTTGATCTCACGAACCATGAGATCATGACCTGAGCCAAAATCAAGACTCGGATGCTGAACTGACTGAGCCACCCAGGCGCCATTTTTAATTTTTGTGGAACCTCCATACCATTTTCCATAGTGGCTTAATCAATTTACATTCCCACCAACAGTGTTCAAGAGTTTCCTTTTCTTCACATCTTCATCAACATTTACCTTTTTTTTTTTTTTTTTTTTGATAATAGATAATAGCCATTCTAATTGATGTGAGGTGACATCTCATTTTGGTTTAAGTTTCCATTTCCCTGAATAATTGGTTATATTGAGCATCTTTTCACATACATGTTGGTCATCTATATGTCTTTTTTTTTGGATAAATGTTTATTTAGGTTCTTTGCCGATTAAAAAAATCTACTTATTTGTTTATTTATTTAATTTTTTTTGTATTGAGTTGTAGGAATTCCCTATATATTTTGGATATTAACCCTCTATCAGATGTATAGGTCTGCAAATATTTTATTGCATTCTGAAGGTTGCTTTTTCATTTTGTTAATGTTTTCCTTTGCTGTGCAGAACTTTTTAGTTCGAGTTAGTCCCACTTGTTTATTTTTGCTTTTGTTACCTTGGGTTTTGTTGTCATATTCCCTGCTCCCTTCAACCTCCCCAAAGGAAAAAAAAATCATTGCCAAGACTAGACAAAGAGTTTACTGCCTATGTTGTCTTCCAGGAGTTTTATGGTTTCAGGTCTCATGTTTAAGTCTTTGATCCATTTTGAGTTGATTTTTGTGTATACTGTAAGAGAGAGGTCCAATTTTATCTAGTTTTCCCAACATCGTTTATTAAAGAGACTGCCCTTTCCTTATTGTGTATTCTTGGCATGTTTGTTGAAGATCAATTGACCAAAAATGCATGGCTTTATTTATGGGCTCTTTATTTTGTTCCATTGGTTTGCATGTCTGTTTTTATGCCAGTACCATATTGTTTTCATTACTATAGCTTTGCAATATATTTTTAAATTAGGAAGTGTGATGCCTCCAGCTTTGTTCTTCTTTCTCAGAATTGCTTTTGCTATTCAGGCACTTGTGTGGTTCCATATGAAGTTTAGGATTATTTTTTCAAATTCTGTAAAAAAAATATCTTTGGGGTTTGGTAAGAATTGCATTGACTGTATAGATCACATTGGGTACTATGGCCATTATTTTAGCTCTTGAAAGAAATTGAATCTAAATTAAATTTTGATTATCAAGAAATAGCAAATAGTAATTGCTTTTAGAGACTAAGAGAAATGACTATTTTTGGGTTTAAAGTTGTAACATATGTTGAAGCTGTTTATTCTATAGTAGGCTCATATATGGGATTTTGTCAAGACAAGTTCGTGACTCCTTAAATGGTTTTCCCCTCTCATTTGCTCTAAAGACTACAATATGTCAGTAGCTGATAATGTTGTTTGCTTTGTTGAAAGCCAATATTTTTATTTCCTTGTTAATAGAAGCCTCTTTTTATTTAAGTGGCAGTGTATACAGTGTCTAAGGATTTCTATGTCAATCATTGTAATAAAACTTGGTCTAGATATGGAAATACAACTTGATTTCTGATGAAAGAGATTTAAAGAAAAGGTCATAAAAAAGGTATTAGATAACTTTTGCTGCATAACAATTCTCCCCTAAACCTAGTAGTTTATTATTTATTTATTTATTCATTTTAATATAATTTATTGTCAAGTTGGCTAACATACAGTGTATACAGTGTGCTCTTGGTTTTGGGGGTAGATTACTGTGATTCATCACTTACATACAACACCCAGTGTTCATTCGAACAAGTACCCTCCTCAATGCCCATCACCCATTTTCCACTCCTCACCCTCCTGCCATCAACCCTCAGTTTGTTCTCTGTATTTAAGAGTCTCTTATGGTTTGCCTCCCTTAAAACTAATAGTTTAAAAATATCAGTGACTTATTTAAGTCACAATTCTGTGGTTTGGCTGGATGGTTTTTCTGGCTCAGGCAGGCTCAACTGATCTGTTCTGGACTTACTCATGAGTCTGTGTTCATCCAGCAGGTGGGCAGGAAGTTGTATGATATAGGATGGCCGTAATCACATGCCTAGTGTTTGGCAATATATTAGCCAGGGCAAAAGGAATAATTGACTAGGTTCCATGTCTGTCATCAGCCAGACTGAGGAAGTCTTTTTCACATGGCAATGATTTTATATATATACATATACATATACATATACATACATAAAACAAGAATAGAAATTTGCAAAGTTCTTTGGGTTCCGGCATTGAAACTCTCGCAACATTACTTATGTGTACTCTATTGATCAAGCAAGTCACAGCTAGCACAGATTTGAAGTTTGAAGAAATAGACTCAGTAGGAGGAGCTGCAAAAAACTGTGGTCATTTTTACATTAGCCACAAGGGGCTTCTGAAAAGATTTTTCTCCCTTAATTGAAACAGTTACTTGAGTGAAAACCCTGTCTTCCACTTAGTCTCTTCCTTCTTGTTTTCACTAGTGTCTTAGAAGTTGGGGCGCCTGGGTGGCTCCGTCGGTTGAGCGGCCGACTTCGGCTCAGGTCACGATCTTGCTGTCCGCGAGTTCGAGCCCCTAATCGGGATCTGTGCTGACAGCTCAGAGCCTGGAGCCTGTTTCAGATTCTGTGTCTCCCTCTCTCTGACCCTCCCCTGTTCATGCTCTGTCTCTGTCTCAAAAATGAATAAACGTTAAAAAAAAAAAAATTAAAAAAAAAAAAAAAGAGCTTGATGCTAGGAACTCAACCATAAGAAGGCCAAGAGAATCTCAGACATGTGGAACCAGAATCACAATGTCATTAAACAGCTGAATATCACAGGACCTTCCAACTTCTAGATTTTTAACTGAAAGACTAAATGCAGTGCTTAAAACAGACTTACTAGAATATTTTATTGTTTTTGGCAATCACGAGTTAGGTGATGTAACAGAAACATTATAATTGGCATGAGAAAAATCAGTGTATAAATTGGAATACTATGTTGAAATTCTGCAAACTTAGTACTATTTTAGTTAAAAGTGAATTTCATTCTGTTGCTGCTGAACATAAACATATGCTTAATCCTTTCAATTATAGAGAATCCAAGATTTGTTATTGTTATAGTAGTTTTTTAATGGAATAGATATCTTTGAAATAGATTCCTTTGGAATAGATATCTTGTTTTCTCAATTTAAGCAGAATTTTATATCAATTTTATTAAAAATCCTATTTTGAAGAAATTAAATTTGAGTTTCTGTTATTTTTTGAGGATGCACAATCATTTGAATCTTCCCCCAAGTTTTAGAATTACACTCTTGTTTAGGAAAGGAGAACCTACATAAAAACTAATGGGCTTAATTTTTTAATATCATCAAAGAATGATAAAATATCCCTGTACTAGGCATACCTTCAATCAAGACTTATAGAGCAAAGGTATATTAAGTTAAGAGAGAAATGTTTGGCATACCTCAGTATGCTTCTTCTTCTTTTAATTTAAATTTTAGTTAGTTAACATAGAGTGCGATATTGGTTTCAGGAGTAGAATTTAGTGATTCATCATTTACATATGACACCCAGTTCTCATCACAAGTGTCCTCCTTAATACCCTTCACCCATCCAGTCCATCTCTCACCTGCCTCCCTCCATCAACCTTTCAGTTTGTTCTCCATTGTTAAGAGTTTCTTGTGGTTTGTTCCCCTCTCTTCTCTCCCACCCCATCCACATATATTCATCTGTTTTGTTTCTTAAATTCCACATATGAGTGAAATTATATGGTATTTGTCTTTCTTTGACTGACTTATTTCGCTTAGCATAAACATTCTAGGTCCATCCATGTCGTTGCAAATGGCAAGATTTCATTCTATTTGATGGCTGAGTAATATTCAGTTATATAAATATACCTCCTTTTCTTTATCCATTCATTAGTTGATAGTCATTTGGGCTCTCCCCATAGTTTGGCTATTGTTGATAATGCTGATATAAACATTGGGTTGTATGTACACCTTTGAATCTGTATTTTTGTATCCTTTGGATAAATACCTAATAGTGCAATTGATGGATTGTTGCATAGTTCTATTTTTATTTTTTTGAGGAACCTCCATACTCTTCTCCAGAGTGGCTGCACCAGTTTGCATTCCCACCAGCAGTGCAAAAGGATTCTCCTTTCTTTGCCTACTAACCAACACCTGTTGTTTCTTGTGTTGTTAATTTTAGCCATTCTGACAGGTGTGAGGTGGTATCTCATTGTGGTTTTGATTTGTATTTCCCTGATGATGAGTGATGTTGAGCATCTTTTCATGTGTCTATTAGCTATCTGGATGTCTTCTTTGGAAAAGTATCTATTAATGTATTCTGCCCATTTCTTAACTGGATTATTTGTTTTTTTGGGTATTGAGTTTGATAAGTTATTTATAGATTTTGGATACTAACCCTTTATGAGATATGTCATTTGCAAATATCTTCTCCCATTCTATAGGCTGACTTTTAGTTTTGTTGATTGTTTCCTTTGCTGTGAGGAAGGTTTTTATCTCAATGAAATCCCAATAGTTTGTGTTTGCTTTTGTTTCCTTTGCCTTTGGCAACGTGACTTGTAAGAAGTAGGCATAGACAGAATATACCTCTATTTAACATAGTGCTGGAAGTCTAAGACTCAGCAATCAGACAACAAAAGGGAAAAAGGGGCATACAAATTGGCAAGGAAGAGGGCAAACTATTTGCAGATGACATGATACTCTGCACAGAAAACCTGAAAGACTCTGCCCAAAAATTGCTGGAGCTAATACATGAATCCAGCAAAACATCAGGATATAAAATCAATGTGCAAAAAACTTGCATTTCTGTACACCAATAACGAAGCAGCAGAAAAAAGAAATCAAGGAATCAGCCCCATTTGCAACTGCACCAAAAACCATAAGGTACGTAGGAATGAACCTAACTAAAGAGGTAAAAGATCTGAATTCTGAAAATTATAGAACACTTATAAAAAAAAAAACACTGAAGAGGACACAAAGATATAGAAAGCATTCTAGGCTCATGGATTGGAAGAGCAAACATTGTTAAAATGTCTCCACTACCCAGAGCAATCTACACATTTAATGGAATCCCTATCAAAATACCGTCAGCATGTTTCACAGAGCTAGAACTAACAATCCTAAAATTTGCATGAAACCACAAAAGACCCCGAATAGCCAAAGCAATCCTGAAAAAGAAAAACAAAAGTGGAGGCATCACAATTCGGGATTTTAAGCTATATGACAAAGCTGTAGTCATCAAAACTGTATGGTACTGGCACAAAAACAGGCACATAGATCAATGGAACAGAATAGAATACCCAGAAATGGACCCAAACTATACGGTCAACTAATCTTCAACAAAGAAGGAAAGAATATCCAAATAATATCCAATGGAAAAAAGACTGTCTTTTCAACAAATGGTGTTGGGAAAATTAGATGGCAACACGCAGAAGAATGAAACTGGACTTCTTTCCCACATCATACACAAAAATAAGTTAAAAGTGGATGAAATGCCTGAATGTGAGACAGGAAACCATCAAAATCCTAGAGGAAAACACAGACAGCAACTTCTGTGACCTCGGCTGAAGCAACTTCTTAGTATGCTTATTCTAAAAGTGAAGTGAACTGATTCTTCACTCTGATTTGCGTTTCTATATAAATAAAAGGAAAATTTGATAATAATGATTTGATGGACCTTCAAGCTATAGAATTCTCTGGTTATAAGAATCTTTCTCTTACTCTGCTTGGACAAATGTACTAATTCTCTCTCTCTCTCTCTCTCTCTCTCTCTCTCTCTCTTTACCTTGATAGCTCATTCCTATCTCCCTCGAAGTCTTCCCCAAGGTATTGTTTATATTACGCTAAACCCATTATTTGCAGTTGTCCAAATGTTTCCTTGAAATATGCATCAGTTATGGTTTAATTACAATGAAAAATTACATTTCTTTTTGACTTAGGTCAAAAAAGCAAAAAGTTCTCAGATTATTAGAAATGTATAAATGTTCTTACTTTTGATGTATATATAACCAAAATTTTGATTTTGCCCTGGAATAGAGATACATGTGATAGTTCCTGAAGAATGAGTAGGTGATAGGCAGTCTAGGGATAATAGAGAAGGAGGAGAAGCATCCATTGAGCATAGTAAAGACAAAGCATAGTTTAGCATACGGTAGCACACAAGAATCTGGCTCATCCAAGGACAGAAAATCAGGGTGGATAGGCAAAACTAGTAAGAGAAGAACCTGAAAGTAGAGAACAGGCCATGAGATGATTTATGATGTAAATGAATTTGAATTTTGTCTGTTAAAGTAATAAGAAAATAGAATTTATTGCTTCTTACTCTTTTCTACTACAGTATTTTTAATGTATGTATATTACTATAGAGCACTTGTAAGACTAACGACTACATGAATGCATGCCAATCTTTTTTTAATAACTGTAAACCTCTTGAAGGCAGGGTCCATGTCATAGTCATTATTATGTTTCCAAAGTCTACCCATTTGAATTGCTTTGTGATGTATCACCTTAGCTAGCCTAAACTATATTCCCCATAATTCTTTGCTAGTATGTTTCCAGGTCAGTGAACTACAAGAGATATTCTTTAGTAAGAGTTAGAGGACAGAGGGAGGCAACAGCCATTTTGCAGCAAAAAACACCTTCTTTTGGTAATTCAATCAAACACTAATGTAGG
This sequence comes from Herpailurus yagouaroundi, assembly GCF_014898765.1. Taxonomy (NCBI): domain Eukaryota; kingdom Metazoa; phylum Chordata; class Mammalia; order Carnivora; family Felidae; genus Herpailurus; species Herpailurus yagouaroundi. Next base: position 25,540,723 of record NW_024412394.1, on the reverse strand, counting down.
TGTTGTTGGGGAGGGATTTTGCAGGTATTATTATAGTTCCTAACCAGTTGATTTTAGGTTGATCAGAAGGCAGATTACTGGGTGGACCTGACCTAATTAGTGTGAAAACCTTTAAAATGGGACATCAATCTTCCATGGGTTCAGAGACTACTAGCTTCAGTTAGTGCTGGTGGGTTTCCAGTTTGTTTGTGAGCTTTTGTTCCTGATTGCCTGCCCTGTGGACTTAAGGTTTGCTTAGCCAGTATCTACAATTGTACACGTCAATTCGTTATAATAAATCCCTTTCTCCCTATTTATCTTCAACTAGTCCTGCCTCTCTGATTGAAAAGCAGACCTACAAAGCATATACTCAGTAAATGTTAAATGAATACATGTATTTTATATTATTTCTATCAATTAGGGTTATGTTGATGAGTGACTAGTGATGGGAAGGCAATCTGAAAAAAACATAAAAATTTATGGCTAGTCTTTCTTTGGGAATGTGAATATGTTAAAACTAATTTGTATTAGATGAATCTAAATTTGTATTTTGTGTTTATTTCTAAATTATTAATACTATTTCCAAATATCTCACTGTTGTCCAAAAAGTTCCTTATCTGGAGAGTAAAGTTAACAGATCAGTTGGAACGTTTATTTGGCTAATATTTATTGAATGTTACTATGTGTCAAGTACTCATCAAGGCACTAGAGATTTATCAGTGAACCAAATAAGAAAATAAGAAAACATCCTTACTCATAACAAGTTTACTTTCTTGATATTAGGAATCAATCAGTCAGTAAATCAGCTACTAAGTCCTGACAATGTGCCTTTTAGGGATGGGAGAAACTCAGTGTTGGTCCTTGACTTCAAAAGTAACAAAACATGGACTTAATCTGCCAATTTGATGATTACTGATGTATGTGAGTCATTTAAGTCAGTGTGCTCAGAGTTTGTGTGTCCACAAATGTTCCGTTTTTTAAAGGCTTTTGTTTTAAAATGAGAGTCAATATGCTTTATATAGAACGTAAGTGGATACTTGCGATTGTCCTAATTTACAGATTCCTTCAGTCCACAATTCTCCACATAGCATACCAAATCTCTTATTAAAATATACTCATTTGACTAGTTACCAGCCATCTGTTCTTTTACTTGATAGCTGGAAAGTTATTACCCTGCTTACAAACATCTCCCTCTATTGTGTCCTTTGATTTTCTAATTCTGGTTTGCTGTTTAAAAAAATCTCTTCTGTATATTTTTTTTTATCTTTTCCCATCTTAGTGTTAGTACTTTATTTACTAGGCATTGCCTCCATTTGAAAGTGAAAATAATTTTTGAATAGGAAGCTGTTTTTTTTCTCTTCTTTGTGTTTTTAATAGCATTTCCACAGCATTTTACACATAATACAAGTGTAGTAAAAGTTGGTTAGCTTTATGAATGAATAAATCACAATTATTGATTATTATACTTTATTATTTTTCAGAGTAGTCTGAAGGATCAAAATACAAGACATCAGGGAAACATATGGTGTCTTTTAAAAATTAATAAATAAAGTAAAGAGAGCTATCTAAAAAAACTTTTCAGATTGATATTCTTTAAATCTCAGGAAATAATTAGGATTTTTAATATCAGAATTGGATTTATTTATAAATTTTGATATTCTTTAAATCTCAGGAAATAATTGTTGTCCTTTAATAAAACTGTATTATTATTTGAAAGTGTAGATTTTGCCTTTAAAATGGAAAAAAAATATGAGAACTTGTGTGATATACATATGGAAGTAGAAATATGGTTTATTTAAAATAAAAAAGGCGTTCAAGTTGTCTTTACATTCCACTTTCTCCTTATTCCAACAGAACACCTGATTTTCAGTCTTTTTTCCCCACTTTTTTTTTTTTTTTATGTTTATTTATTTCTGAGACAGAGACAGAGCATGAGTGGGGGATGGGCGGAGAGAGAGGGAGACATAGAATCCAAAGCAAGCTCCAGGCTCTGAGCTGTCTGCACAGAGCCCGACGCAGGGCTCCAACTCACGAACCGCGAGTTCCTGACCTGAGCCGAAGCTGGACACTTAACCAACTGAGCCACCCAGGCGCCCCTTTCTCCACTTATTAATTTGGAACAAGAGTCTCTATGTCCCCTGGATTGGTAAGGAACAGAACACTGCCAGTGGTTTTGTCTAACCCTAAAGCAAGAATTCATCCATTTGGAAATTTCTATGGGAATTCAGTGTTATAACAATAAAAAAATACCCAGGGGTTTAGAGATTATCTCATCTTCTATTAATTTGTCCATGGAGAAAGTCAAAGATATGCCCAGAGGAAAATCATAGCTCTTTTTACAAAAGAGGGATGAGAACTCTTGCGCATTTCTGAGACTCTGAGCTGAAGTGGAGCTCCAGTCATAGTTGGGAGTGTCACTTGTGAAGCTAGAAGTCAGTCGGCCTATTTCCTTTTTACATTGTCATTTTCGCGCCATAGGCTTTGTTTTGTCTTACCCCTGAGAGAAACTAAGAATTCAAGAATTTAGGAGGAAGGATGGTGGAAACCCACAGCAACAGGGCAAGCTCAGAGCAGCAGAATGGCTAAACAGAGAGTTCTTTTTTGGGAACTGTAGCATTTTAGGGATCTTTGTAAGTAACACATATGCAAGTGGATGCCTTACTGCATGGCACTCTCATGGACTACCTTGTTTATGTTTAGTGGGTATTTCTTAATTTTTTTCGAATGTTTACTGATTTTTGAGAGAGAGAGAGAGACAGAGCATGAGTAGGGGAGGGGCAGTGAGAGAGGGAGACACAGAATCTGAAGTAGACTCCAGGCTCTGAGCTGTCAGCATACAGCCCGACACGGGGCTCAAATTCAGGAACCACTAGATGATGACCTGAGCAGAAGACTGACATTCAACTCACTGAGCCACCCAGGTGCCCCTTTAGTGGGTATTTCTTAAAATAATTTTAACTAACGTTTACTCAAGAGTGATTAAAGAAGACAATCCAATTTTTTTTTTTTTTGCAAAAACATGCAATTAAGTGGTTGAATCTTTCCATGCTAGCAACCTTAAAAACCCAGTTTTAAATTTGTTTCTGACATTTAAGTTCAATGCAGCAACATATCGGTCTGATAATTTTTTTCATGAAACTAATTATAACACTTTGGATATTAGTATATTTAGAAACTAGCTTTAAAAAACCGGTTACAAAATAATTGGCTAATCACTTAAAGTTAGTATTTGCTGCACATATGGTCTAACACTAACCTAAAAACAGGGGTTATCAACTACTGCTTTTTTGTTATTAGATTGTCCCCAAATTCTATGCTATTATAAGTAGATATATCTTAACTGTTCAAAGTAGGAATATTTGGTGGAAAACCCCAAGTTATAGTCTCTGTTTCCTAGCTTCAAACGGCACAGAAAATTCTTGATTATGGGCCTAATAGCCTTGTTTAAGCAGCCATTCATCTGAATTAACAACATATTAAGTCTATTTCTCCCAGGAGGCACATGAAAATCAAGTTCATGAGATTGTATTAAACATTAACAGTGAGGACAGTGTTCATCTTTGTTAACGTTGCTGTCAAGTGTCTAGATATCAGCATTTTTCTTTTGTTAATTCATTTGGTCAATGTCTATTTATCAGATGTTTACACAGTAGGTGCCCTGTCCCAGAGCTCATGGTTTTGTGCCATTGGCAGAGTGAATACACTAGAGGAAAAATTGATATAGATGAGTTTGAAGACCTGAAACATCCTTTTGAACAATAAGTCTTATGGGGATCCGACTCCCCTAATCACTAAATCAGCTTATATTGCTTACTGATTCACTTCAGCCTGAATCTTCTAAGCTTATCATATTAGCTTAGGAGGCTAAATCTTCATTCTCAAAATTTTTCAGTTCCATGTCCCTCTAAACTTCATGCTTGACTCTGCCTCTTGCTTCAGTGTCTATTGGCTTAGACATCTTTGCCTTTATGATGACAAGACAATTAGTTTTGGCCTATATAATAGCACTGAAAAGTCCTTTCTCCTCCATTATCATAGCTTTTTCAAACTACTTGTATTAAAAGTATTATAAGAGGCCCCTGGGTGGCTCAGTCGGTTAAGCATCTGACTTTGGCTCAGGTCATGATCTCGCAGTTTGTGGCCTACAGCCAGCCCCACATGGGGCTCTGTGCTGACAGCTTGGAGCCTAAAGCCTGCTTTGTATTCTGTGTCACCTTCCCTCTCTGCCCCTCTCCTGCTCGTGCTCTGTGTCTCCTTCCCTCTGTCTCGAAAATATATAAACATTAAACAATTTAAAATAAAAAGTATCATATATTTGAAATAAAATTATATTTTGATCACTTCTGATTAATACTAGTGCCCATCTAAGATAATGGTAATATTTTAGGTTTTTAAAGAAATCTTAGAAGCTTACTCTTCTTAAAGTTTACCTTACCTTGCCCATTTATTCTAGAATATTCGAAGGATGTTTTTGTCTAAAGATAGTTAAGAAACAACGGATAAGTGCTGCTGCCACAAAAAAAAAAAAAAAAAAAGATCAATGACAAAAGAGTAAGGTTCAGAACAATTCATGGGGCTAAGAAACACTATGCCATATTGTGTGAAAAGGGAATGTACATTTGTATGTACCTCTATATACACAGAATGTTTCTGAAATGATCCATAGAATCTGTTCATGATAGTTGACTATGAGGTGCTAAGAGTTTTGAATGGGAGGAAAACATATTTCATGACAATTCCTTTCATAACGTTTGATTTGTTTTTTCTAACCACATTGAGGTATTAACTTTTAACTGAAAAAATTCCTACAAATACATATTATATCTAAATATATATATAATTTAAAACACCATAGAAATCATCCATGTAAATCCCTTTATTTTTAAAGATAAAAAAACTAAGGTTCAGGGAGGTTGTGATTTTGTCATAATCATATCAGTAAGTGATGGAGCTGAATCCAGAGTCCTTGGTGATGGTTCTTTCTCCTGTACCCCTCTCAGCAGAACTGGGGCTGCAGAAAATATGTTCTTGAGAGATTATTCTATGAGATTCACTTTATATGCTACCATAGTGTGCATACACTTAATATTTTATATAAATTTGCATATATTGTGACTTTAATCATGTCCCCTAAAAATAATATGTTGAAATCCTAGCTCCTATTAGCCCAGAATGTGACCTTATTAGAAATAAGGTCTTTATAGAAGTAATCAAGTTAAAATGAGGTCATTAGAATAGGTACTAATCCAATATGAATTGTGCCATATATAAAAGGAGATTTGGGCAGATAGACATGTACACAGGGACAATGCTATGTGAACATGAAGGCAGAGATCAGGGTGATGCATCTACAAGCCAAGGAATACCGAAGATGGCCAGAAAACCACCGGAAGCTTGGGAGGGAGGCATAGGACAGATTCTCTCTCACAGACCCTAGAAGGAATCAACCCTCCTGATACATCTTGATCTTGGACTTCCAACCTCCAGAACTGTGAGACAATACATTTCTGTTGTTGAAGCCACCTAGTTTGTGGCACTTTGTTATGTCAGCCCTAGCAAAATAATACAGCACATGTTCATATAGCTTATATAAACTAAGTTTGTCTGGTTTATTACTTCTCATTTTTTCCTACTAAGTTAAAAGCATTGTTATGCAGTGCTTCTCAAACTTTTGTGTGCATATATTCTTTCCAGGCAATACCAAAACAATAGTTCAATTTGGCCGATTCTGCTGAAAAAAATAACGATTTGAGTAAATGTCATGGATTTAGTATCATATTGATACAGTCTGTGAAGTAAAAGCTGATCATTTAAAAACAAATTGCTTCAAATAATGGTTTTTCTAATTTTAAGTTACTTTTTTTCCTGAAGACACACATTTTGGAAAGGAAGTCTTACTATTTAATAGAAATGTATTGTACTGTGTATATTTCTGAGAGTATAAAAATTGGCATGCCTAAATAAATGGTTATGAAGAAATTCAAAACATGGTTTTGTTAACCATATTGTTAATACCATGTTTCAATACCACTGTTAATTAAAAATGTAGTTGTATTTGGTAATGTCCACAGTTATGAGAGTAGGAAAGAGATGGTTGCTTGGATACAGCTAATTTGAAGTGGTTATTTTCAAATTTCATTGGAAAAAGAAAAAAATAGAGATAATGAGAATTGATACTTTTCTTTTTGGAGTGTAATAGTGATATCTTAAGAAAGGTCGACCTTCCAAACAAGTGTTTCTGCTATTTCTTTCTTCCATCAGTTTTAATAGTTGTTTCTTCAAAAAATTATACATCTTTATACCTAACTGGGTTGATGTTTTCAGTAAGGACTACTAATTTTAGAATTACGTAACTTTCGCCTCATGTAAGATAAACAAGAGGCTCACGGCAAAATTGAAATAATTTGTTCCCATGCATAGTTTTATAGAAATGAAAGTAATATAATTTTAATGCTTATTGGGAGCATGAAGAAATTTGTTTGCAAAACTAAAACAAATTAAATCAAGAATAAAGGTGTGGTCCATCACAAAATTTTCTATTAACCTCATAGAATGAATTAGGCTTTTGACAAATAGAATATTTAAAACATTGTTTCTTTATTTAAAGTTGAAATGGGGCAAATCAACTTGTTTTACGATCTGACCCATTTTGGTATTTCAATAAATTTCTTTCTTATTGTTTCTGTTTCCATTTTGAAAGAAATTAAATTTTAACTTTATTTGATTCAAAATCTATGAAAAAGCAAAAAAAAATCACTTGGGATTGAATTTCAGATTAAGAAGAGAAATGTCCATGGTGGTTTGACATTTGGCATTTTGGTTTTAGGATCACCCTTTTTCTCACTCTTCTGATTTTAATTAATTCTGATCATTTTTCTGACACTGTGTCTATTATCTTCAGTCCTTTCGTCAGAAGGGCAGAGAGCACTGAGAGATCAAAGGCGGCACTGCCTAACCAAACACTGACTGCAAGGGATGAATAAACAAGATACTGGCTCAGAGCAACTGGTATCACGTCTGCCTTTGTCTCCTTCCTTCTTCGATGCTGGCAGTCTTTCCTGAACTTTATCCTTTCTCGTTGTTGGAAATGCCTCTTAATAGATGTCTTTGCTTCTAGTATCTGTTCACATCATATGCCCACGTCTGCCTTTCTAAGCAAATCGTGTCTCATCATTTCTCTGCTCAAAGACTTATCTCTTGTTAAGACCTTGATTAGGTTTTCAAGACAGGTCATCATCTCGCCCTTCCACTCTTGCCTCACTTCTTTACTCGAAGCTCCCAACATGCTGCCGCGGGATTTGTGTGCTTATTTGTGCCTCTTGGATTGTGTATGTGTAGCCTTCTGCTTTAGAACTGTGCTCTCCATTTTTCCTTTTCCCTATAGACAAATATATCCAAATTCTGCCGTGCTTCCAGTCGCTATGCTGAAATGTTCTTTTTAGATTAATCTAACTAATCCCACCTGTGCCTCACCTGTGGCTTCCCTTCCAAAAGGGTCTTGCAATTTATGGTGTATAAACAGTGAAATGTTTTACAGCTCTTTAACATGATAATTATGAAGACTCTAAATTGTAATAAATATGTGTGACAGGTTGTTAAATAAGGAAGATAAATAGTAGATGGTTTCCCTTAAATTTTTATGTAGTGCTTCTCAAATTTTTAGGGTGCTTACGACTCCCCTGGAACACTTATTAAAAATGCCTACCCAAAGATTCTTATTCAGTTGGTCTTATATAAGCCCTGGGAGTCTTAATCCATCCATTCTCCTCCCACCCCCCAGGGGGAAAGACTGAATATTCTCTGTTCTTTATTTTAGTTTTTTTTTTTTAAACTTTTATTTTGGAAAATGCCAACTATACACAATTGTAGAAACAATAGTATAATAAACCTTCATGAACCCAATACCTGGCTGCAACCATTTCTACCATGTTATCAAATTGTTCATTTATCTTTTCTTATGCTTTCTTTGCAGTCTGAATTGTCACAAGGACCCATCACAAACCTCCTTTAAAATTAAGCAGTAATGACGATGTCTTCCACTGAAGCAAAGCACAGTCTGAAAAGTAAAAGACAGAGCCTCAGATTAAAATCTATGCCCAGATGAAGCTTTTGCCTGTTGATACTCACAACTGTAGATGAAGAGATCAGAAGGCTAATATGTTTTTGAGAGAACTGTCTTGCCCAACACCCCCCACCCCCCTGCCCCGCCATACACACACACACACACACACACACACACACACACACAAATTTGGCCTGCACTGGCCAATGCCTTACTTTCTATAACAACCCATGGCCCCTGGAATGGGCACCAGCATGTGCTAGAGCTGTGTAGCTACTGGGAAAGAAGTGCTCCAGGTGCCCACTTTTGAGGGCTGAGCCAGAGGCCACAGAGAACAGTGGACCAAGGAGACCCTCTCAGAAGAGTGAATCAGGAGTTTCCCAACTGGCTCACCAAGCACTCACTCCATTCCAGGACTGGGGCCTTTTCTTACTCTGGCCCAGCAGGACCAGGTATTACTGTGTTTCCCCTCTCATTTTTTTCTGTCTGGGGGGTGGGATGTTATTTTTTTCCTTCATATTATTCTCTTTTTTTTTAATTTTATTGGAGAGAGAGAGAGAGAGTGCAAAGGAGAGGGGCAGAGAGAGATAGAGATAGAGATAGAGAGAATCTTAAGCAGGCTCCACACTCAGTGCAGAGCACAACACGGGGCTATATACCATGACCCTGGGATCATGACCTGAGCTGAAATTAAGCGTCAGAAGTTCAACCAACTGAGCCACTCAGGCACCCCCCAGGGTATCCTCTTTCATTGTAACCAATGACTGAGTGCTGGGTGTAGATAACATGCCTTTTAGTCTACAGGTTATCAGACCATGAGGTGCCTCCTCAGAACCCAGTGGAGGGGACTGCACTTTGACCAGAGGTTCTGGACATTGGGATGGATGCTATAACCTGACATGGCTTTTAGGTTGTTTCAGTAGAGAAGGAAAAAGTCTATGTTCTTGTAGAGAAGCGAGAGCGAGAGTATGATTGTTGGTTGGATAAAGGGCAATTGTGTCTATACACTGTTCATTCTTCTTTTCATTAGTAACACAGTACTCACATTTCTCAATGTGTCCTAAAGATAGAGGTGGCCAATGAGATGTAAATGTAAATTTTGTCATATGACACTCAGAAAATCCTTGCTGCAGTTACTTGGAAAATACGCAAGATGATTTGAGCTTCAATAACTGAAATGGATTAACATCAACCTTGAGAATGGAAGCCACATGCCAAGGATGCAGAACAGAAGAAAAGAAGTAGATTGGATCCATGATAATATCCTAGATCTGACTTAATAGCACTTGACCTCTTGTCTCCAGATTTCTTTTACATAAAATATAAATTCTAACTTGCTTAATTTTGGCCTCTGTTATTAGCAGTGAGATGCAATTTCTAAATAATATATCTACTAATTTTCATTGCTTCTTGTCCTATTAGTAACTTTATTGGCTTTTCAGAATCCTTCATGTATTAAAGATAGTAATACTTTTTGTTACATATATTGGAAATATTCTTCTCAGTTTTTTTTCATCTTTTAATTTTTTTTTAGTAATTTTGACATACAACAGTAATAGATTTTAAGCAGTCAAACCCCTCTCTCTTCATGGCTCTGTCTTTACATTCAGGGTTGTGAGGTCTTTCCCCTTGGGCAGGTTATAAAACTATTTACCCACTGGGTTAGTCAGCATAGACCCGACTGTGTTGCATTAACAAATTGATCTTGGGGGCGCCTGGGTGGCGCAGTCGGTTGAGCGTCCGACTTCAGCCAGGTCACGATCTCGCGGTCCGTGAGTTCGAGCCCCGCGTCGGGCTTTGGGCTGATGGCTCAGAGCCTGGAGCCTGTTTCCGATTCTGTGTCTCCCTCTCTCTCTGCCCCTTCCCCGTTCATGCTCTGTCTCTCTCTGTCCCAAAAATAAATAAACGTTGAAAAAAAATTAAAAAAAAAAAAAAACAAATTGATCTTGGCATCTCAGAAAATTAACAGAATAAAAATGTGTATTTTCCCCACACAAGTTCTGATGTGAGTCAGGCAGTCCCAGGTGGCTACATAAGAATGGGCCTTGAGCCTTGAACACTTTTTGACCATGAGATAAAGAGCCCACATAGCCTGTGGTGATTTATCATCTTGTGTGGGAATATCTTTCCCTGTTTTACATTCAGTGAGTGTTATTTCATTCTGCTTAAGCATGTGCTTCATATGACACTTGGGCAGCCTCACTGCTATATCCGTGTTCTGTGGGGAGGGGACAAGGTCCTTCCATTGAGGCACAAGAGAGGTGTGTGTCCTACATCAGTTGCTGGGAGACACTTGCTGGCCATGGGTTTCAATGCCCCCTATTGAAGCTGATCCTTCTCTGTCTCTTCTTTATGTTAGTCAAGTGTCTTTCTAGTGCTTGACTTTTTGTGTTTTCCATGGTGACTCTGAAACCAATATGTAATAAGAAAGAAATGTTTGAACTTTTATTTTTGGAGGTTGGCACAGTGATGATCTTTGCTATGCTCAATGTAGTTGGAGTCCTCCTCTGGGATTCATACTGGTGCATGATGTTCTGTTACCTTGAGACCGATAACTAGGGCAAGGTATTCTGCTGGACGCATATTGGCTCTTAGCTTCTTTGACCTGGAAGTGACATAGATACTTCTGTTCACATTTGGTTAGCAACCTATGGTCAAATCACCCAAATCTAATTGGATGGGGGATTCCACAATACAGAGGATTACACTGATGTTTGATGTACACTGATAGACACAGCCATACTGTTTTGTTTTTAAATTTGTTTTTAAATTCTTTATTTCATGAGTGGTTCACTACAGTGCACGATATTAGGCAGGAAGGGATATATGTTGGTTGAGCAGAGCCAGTGAATATTTGATTTAATTTAGACACACTCTCTGAGATGGTCTTTCCTATCACTGCTTGCCTTAAATTAAAAAAATAATAATTGCTCCTCAACCCCTTACCCTTTTGGGATTGCATGATAAATGTAGACATTTGCTCACTTAGTGCTATTTAACAGGGACATCCCCTGTATCTGGAGACACTTATTTTGTTCATCACTTTTCATTATTTCCCACCATAAAGGTAAGGCAAATTTGTCCAGCTAACCGAGATGTAAGGAAGATTTTTCTATGCATCAACTTTCCTGTACAGCTTGTATTCTTTTGCCATATGACAAAAAGACTAATTATGAATGATGTTTATCATAACCCTTGTGCATGTGCACTCACCTCTGACACTCTGCTGTGGCCATCTACTCTCCACTGGTGACATTATCCTATGACCTTGATAAATGTGAGCCCTTTGCTTATGGACAAGTGAGAAATAGCCACGATCTCATCAGTAATCTTTGTGAATAATCCTGTAGCTTGAGACAAATACAATATAAACTTAGCAACAGATCTTTTTGGATTGTTGTGTTTACAACCAAAGTCAGAGACCTCATGCATTTGGGTAAGCCACTTTCCCAGGGCCTATTTAGGCCCAATCATGTATATTCCACTTCTTTTTGATAATGGAGTGCTCAGCAACTTTATGGCCTGGTGAGTCAGATAACACCCATTTTATGATGGGCAGCTTAGGTCACATGGTAACTTGATGGCTTATGGTCAAGTGTTCTGTCTCTAGTGGGGCCCAGTAGCAGACCAAAAGCTATTTCTCAGAGGGAGATTAGTTATCTGTAGATGATGACAGAACCTTACTCGAAAATCCTAAGGGCTTGTGTTTTGATCCACCTATAGGAGCTTGTCAAAGACTCTAGACTGCACCCCATATGCCATTGACACTTCAGGCACCATTGGGTCTGCTGAATCATATGGCCCAAGTAACAGAGCAGCTTGCACAGTAGCTGGATCTGCTGCAGATCTCTTGCTCTGGGCTCTATTCAAAACTAGCAGTTTTTCAGGTCCCTCAGTGAGTGGGCCAGAGTAACAGCCCCAGATGAAGGTTATATTGTCTCCAAAATCCAAAGAGGTCAATTTGGTTTTGTGTCTCTTTCTTGGCTGTAGGTATCCAGATATAACAACTTGTCCTTTACCTTAGAATGGATATCTCAACATTCCCACACAACTAGACCCCTAGAAATTTCACTGAGAGAGAAGACCCCTGAATGTAATCATATTTATTTCCCACCTTCTGACACACAGTTGTCTTACCAATAAGTCTAGAGCCATTGCTACCTCTTGTTCACTAGGTTTAATCAGCATAATGTCATCAATGTAATGCACCAGCGTGTTATCCTCTGGAAGGAAAAATGATCAAGATCCCTTTAAATTAAATTATGACATAGGATTGGAGAGTTGATATACCCCTGAGGTAAAGAAGTAAAGATGCATTGCTGGCCTTGCCAACTGAAAGCAAATTGCTTCTGGTGGACCTGATGGACAAGTATAGAGAAAAAGATACTTGCAGATCAATAGCTGCATACCAGGTACCATGGGATGTATTAATTTGCTCAAGGAATAAAATCACATCTGGTACAGTAGTGGCAACTGGAATCACCACCTGGCAGAGATTACAATAATCAATTGTCTTTCTCCATCATCCATCTGTCTTCTGCACAGGACAAATATGAGAGCTGAATGGGGATGTGATGGAATCACCACCCTTGCATATATCAAGTCTTTCATGATGGCACTGATCTCTGCAAGACCTCTCAGAATTCTGTATTGCTATTTTCCTGATGTTAAAATTCCTAAGGCATTACTGGCTTCTTGTTGGCCTCTCCCACATTATAGCCCATTGTGGGGAGTCTGCCAGCTGCCAAGTATGTCTATGTCAATTATGCATTCTGGAACTGGGTAAATGACCACAGGATAGATCTGGGGATCCACCGGCCCCACTGGGAATGGGTTTGAGCTAAAACCCTGCAGTGAGGTACTGCTATAACAAATACCTATGAATACATTAGTAGCTTTGGAAATAGATAATGGGTAGAGGCTAGTTTTGAAGTTCTTTCTGGCAAAGCTTATATTGCTGTGAATGGACCATTCTGGGTGATTCTGATAAGATTTTGGAAAGAAAGGAGGAGAGATGAAAAGAGAAAGTTCTGAAAAAGAGAACTGAATTGAGAAAGCCTCAGTCTTTGCAGAGAATGCCTAAGTAATCCTCAACAGAATATTGGTAAATACAGACACTGATGGCCATCTGATGAGGTCTTAGATGGAAATGAGGAACATTTTGGAAACTGGAGGAAAGATGATCCTGTTATAGAGTGGCAAAGACCTTGGCTGAATTGAGTTCATGTCTTAGTGTTTTGTGGAAAGTAGAGTTTTTCAGGGATGGAATTGGGTATTTAGCTGAATCTATTCCTAAGCAAAGTGTTGAAGGAGTAGGCTCGTTCCTCCTGACTGCTTAGAGTAAAATTTGAGAAGATGTAAATGATATAAGGGTTAAATTGTTAATTAAAAAGGAAAAAGAAGTTAAATAGTTGGAATATTCTTAGCCTATCCATTTTATTTTATTTTATTTTATTTTAAATTTTTTTTTTCAACGTTTATTATTTATTTTTGGGACAGAGAGAGACAGAGCATGAACGGGGGAGGGGCAGAGAGAGAGGGAGACACAGAATCGGAAACAGGCTCCAGGCTCCGAGCCATCAGCCCAGAGCCTGACGCGGGGCTCGAACTCAAGGACCGCGAGATCATGACCTGGCTGAAGTCGGACGCTTAACCGACTGCGCCACCCAGGCGCCCCAGCCTATCCATTTTAAAAAATGAGAAAGCATGATTGAAAGAGAACACTAAGGGTGTGTCCAAACAACTATTTAATAAGGAGATTAGCTAGCTATCTTAACAGAAGCCAGGATTGACAGTTCAAGACAGTGAAAAAATAACTCTGGAGACAATTCAGAAATCATCATGGTGTACCTCCCATCGTAGGCTGGGAGTGGTTTCAAAGAAGCTGGTGCCTGTGAGATCTAGGGACAAGTTTTAGTGCTGTTCCCATCACAGGCTCTGCTCCCTTACTCGTTGGCCAGCTTAGGTGTGGCTCCAGTGGCTCCAGTGGCCGTGTGTGGTACAGGCTGTGGTGGTCACTCCTCTAGAAGGCAAAGACACCACAGCTTCTAGTGTGCAGACTGTATAAGCTGTATGAGTGAGGCTACACCCTAGACTCCAAAACAATAGAACACCCTGCTCAAGATTCCACCTCTGATGAGCTTCAGAGGTGGGGCCACAGCCCCAGTGGGTCTGGAAAGCAAAGCATCAAGCCAAAGAGGATTACTCTTAAGCCTTATGATCTCATGGAGTTATTTGGACTTATTTGGAACCTGTTAGCCCTTTCTTCTTTCCTGTTTCTCCCTTTTGGAATGGGAGTGTCTATTATATGCCTGTTTATCCTATGCATTGTAGTTTGGAAGCACTTGATATGTTGGTTTCACAAGTTCACAGTGGGAGAAGACTTTGCCTTAGAATGAATCATACCTTGAGTCTCACTCTTATCTGATTAAGATGATATTTAAAAAAAATTTTTTTTTCAACGTTTATTTATTTTTGGGACAGAGAGAGACAGAGCATGAACGGGGGAGGGGCAGAGAGAGAGGGAGACACAGAATCGGAAACGGTCTCCAGGTCTGAGCCATCAGCCCAGAGCCTGATGCGGGGCTCGAACTCACGGACTGCGAGATGGTGACCTGGCTGAAGTCGGACGCTTAACCGACTGCGCCACCCAGGCGCCCCAAGATGATATTTAGATGAGACTTTAGCCTTCAAAGTTGATGCTGAAAGGAGTTAAGACTTAAAGGGCTATTGGGGTGGAATGAATGCATTTTGCATATGAGAAGGGCATGAATTTGGAAGGGGACTAGGGACAGAATGTTATAGACTAAACATGTGCCATCCCTCCCCCTGATACATATATTGAAACCTAGTCTCCAATGTGATTTGGAATTGGGAGCTTTGGAAAGTGATTAGGTCACAAGGATGGAACCCTTATGATTGGGCTTAATGTCCTTTAAAAGAGACCCCAGAGAGCTCCCTTGCTCTCCTTTTTCATTTCACTAAGTTTTAAAATATCAAATTCCTGACTTCGTAGTTCCTGAGCATAAGAATCTTAGTTGATAATGCAAGATTCTGTCATATATCTGAGTCATCATTTATTTTTATCAGTTTCCCTAAAATGAATCTCAATCTGAATAAACTCTAAGACATACACCAGAAATGCTCTTTGCCATTTGTCAGATTATTTATTGGATTCCTGGTACTTTATATTATAAAGATTTTAAAATAAGAAATAAAAAAGAAAATAAATATTGTTAAATAATGGACTAAGAAAATTACAGTTTTAGTATATAAAGCACCAATCTATGGGAGCACAGGCTGTTTACTGTCATGACTCTTATTTTGTAGAGGAAGTTTCCATAACAAATTAAATGATTTCAGGACAGAAAAACACTTAGTGGCAATAAAACCTTTTTTGGGGAAGCTAAAATCTATAAAATCATTTATATAAAAAGTGGACAGCCTTAATACTTTGCTAGAAGGGATAAACAGCTAAGATTTGGTGATATAAGAATCAATTTTAAACCAAGAACTTTAAATCAAATTCCAAAATGACTACAGTGTGGCCAATAGAGGCCCCAGTGCAACTTTCTCAATTACATAAGGGGTCAAAAGTTCCAGATTTCCAGTAAGCAGATCTGGGTTTGACGTTTTGGACATATTACTTAGTTTTACTAATGATTCATTTCTCTTGATCATCATGAGCTCATGTGTGAAGGAATCTTTGGAAAATCCAATATTGTAGGTTGGTGGTGGTGGGGGTGGCTCATCATCATTTGTCACTTAGCAATCTTTTTTTATCTGGAGGAATATGAGCTTCAGGAAGTGTCACCAGTGTGCCTAGAATATGATACTGCAAGGCAATAAGGAAAGAAAGATGTATGAAGTGTTCTGCAAATTTCTTATATTTCTTGCTTTCTGTCTTGGGAGAGCAGAATATTACATTTAATAGCACCCTACACTCGTGGATACATTTTAGGGCTTTCCAACCAGAGTCTTAAATTCCATCGGATTGTCCAAGTCACCATTAATATTAAGGAGAAATATATTATATTTACATGTACTCCAAATAGATCCTTAATTAACCAGTGTAAGGGTCATTAAAAGTCAAGATCAAGCCTTAGTTTTAATAAAAAAACTTGTATAGAAATAATCAGGGCAAATGAAATTATTTAATCTAATTTACAGAGTTCCTGACAGACAGATACGTGAATTTCACATATTAAATGCCTGGAATAGCATTATGTGTTATGTATTACTTAAAAATATTTTTTATATGTACAAAAGTTCATCTTTGCTTATGTGTATTTAATGTCCATACAGTTCATCCTTTTACAAATAGATGAATATTAAACAAATGTTTGTAGATACTATATTCCAATAAGATAAGACATTCCATCATGCAGTGATTGGATTTATAAAATCTTGATGAATTTTTTTCTTCTTCTGAGCCTACATGCATTTATACCTCTAATACAAGGCTTGAGAATGAAGGAACATACATTACATTCCTGCAGTAATGTGTGTTGGCAGCTCTGTTACACCACCCATGTACCAAGGCACAATAACACACGGCGGGTTATTGACCTCTTCCCCTCTTTTCGAACTAAAAAGCACAGTATAAATGGATACTCTCCTTCCTACAGAAAAAGAATCATCCCTGCTAGAGTAGATGACAATTCAGTGGAAATTGGCTTAAACATTATCATGCCTAGCAAGATAGTACACATACACAGGACCTCTTAGCTTTCAAGCCAGTGAAATCACCTATGGTTTACAAGGTAACTGTATGACCTTCAAATAAAGTGTTCACTTTAGAGGTAACAGAGAGTCAACTTATGGTTTTAGCAGTTTTTAACTTTTTCATTTATTTAATTTATACAGAGTTGTAGATAAGTTTTCATAATGTAATTTGAATTTACTTGTATATGATTTAGATATATCTGTCTAATGAAGGATTTATGGTCTCTGAAACAAACAAATCAAAGTGCAAGAATTATTTTGATAAAATATTTCTCTAATTCTGTTCTGTCTTTAACATAATATGTGCCTAAAGAGGTGCATAATTCCTTGCCAAAATATTTATTTCTTATTAGACTTTCTGATAATAAGCGTGTTTGTACATATTCGGCTTGCAAAAATGCATGCATTATTGAGGGAATAATTATAAATCAGAATAGTTTGCGGGAGGGAGTGAGGGCTCAGGGTAATAGGTGTGGCCATAGTGGGGAAAAATGAAATTATTTCACTCAGTTATCCATTTTGACTGCCTATATGGTTCAAGTTCACAGAAAAACAAACAGCTCAGATTTCAACCTTTTTTTATTTGCTTAGCTCAAAATCGAGTTGCAGAAAGAGACAAGTGACTTTGACTAAACTGCTTTTTACCTGCCTAATGAGTTGAGAATATGGTGTTTATTATCTTTCCCGAAATCTAACTATCCATTGGTACTCACTCCCGAAATCACAAGTTGTTAATGTGGCATCTAGCTGGATGCTTGTACTGAGCATGACGCTTTTATTTATATTTTCATATGTATAAAATTATAATCATATTTGTGTATTTGGAGGCTTTTGTTTGTTTTTAAAAGAGATTAAATGCATCACTCACATAATTTTTCAGATGTTCATATTGATCAACAAGGAGAAGTGTTTATTTGGACTCCTAAGGGGAAATATACATACAATTCAGTAGAAACTGATGAAGTTTTCAGCTGAGTGACAGAATTCTGTCGGTGCAAAGTTAATCCTGAGTTATTGTGTTCATTGTGTCCGTATCTTCATAGTCTGACAAATCAGTACAAAGCATGCAGCTATGATCTTCTTTGAGATGCATAGTACATTTAGCAGGAAAGGGAAGGATTTTCAATTCCATAGCCTTTGAAAATGTGACCATTCAACAAGAAATTGATTATGAACAACAACAAAAATCAATGAATTCTTTCTCAATAATACAAAATTCTTGATGGTATGGAACAGCACCATTCCTCCTTCAGTAGCATACTAACATAATATTTAACTACCAAAAATATGGATGATATTCTTAGAGGACAATCAATTGACAGAAAAGCACTTCAGTGTATAGTATAAAATAGACCATCAACAAGAAGTGTAAGAAAGATATAAGTGTTCATAATGGAAAAGTTAATCTTCTGATGCAAATCCAAAACATCACAGATCTGTATATTTAATTGGAAGAAACTTTCAGCAAAAGGATTTGAAGGACCAATACATGGGTTGATTGAGATGAAAGTCTTTTCTCTATACCTCTTAAACTGCTTTCTTCTACTCTTGAAATTTCTTCTATTTAAATACGCTTCTATTCAATTCCTGCTTCTCCACATGCCATTTTAAACATTTTGGCTGATAGATCTGTGTGGGCCACAATTTCCTGATAGTAAGTTGCCATATTTCTTCATTGTGAGGGCAGTCTCTTATGAAAGGTGTGACATTTACCTTGGGGAACAGCAGTGCAGTCCTTTACAGTGCATGTCTACAGAAAGTATATCTCAAATATCTATCAATGTATTGTAAGTGTTCATTGAAATAGTAATAAATATACTAGCTAACACTTAGTGAGCACTTATGCAGGCGTGCCAGACCGTGCACTTTATAGTCTTTTGAAGTAAGGCATGTTATTTTTATTCATCTCATAAATTAGGGTGTTGAAACAGAGAGTTTATGTAATTTGCCCAAGGTGACACAGCTATTAAATAGTAGAACCAGGATTAAAATTTGAATACTCTATCTCTAGTCTCTTCATCTTAACCTCTTGTAGGACCATATAATAATACACAGATGGAGAGAAAGTCCTCAAACAACTGATGTCTAAATTTTCTTTAACTTCCAAAATTGTGGGATTTTCCATTTTTGTTAATGACCACATTATTTCACTAATCACTGAAATTTAAAACCATGGCATCATCTTAGACTGTTTGCTATTCATGCCTATATCTAATTGGCTGCCAATTTCTGTAATTTTCTTTTTATAATGTCTCTTAAATTTGGCTCTAACCTTCCATTTCCATTGCTAAATTATTTTGCAGGAACTTAATATCCTCATATGGATTATGAACAAGCAATTCCAGTTTCCTTCTATTCTAATCCATTTTCTGAATCGTTGTGTTGAATCTAGCTGTACTCTGCTACAACTAAGCAGGCCTGTGGACTATTCCCAAATATACCTTGCAGGTTCCCATCAATGTATTTTTCACATGTTATTCTCCACCTGTCAACATCTTACATACAAAAGCAAATCTCAAACTGTCAATTCCTTTGCGAGCCCTTTCTGCACCCTCTAACCAGATGTTTGAATGATGAGTATTTTAGATAGTAATACCCAATACAATTTATCCTCCTTTGATTGTAAGAGAGCATGGAGGTTGGGAAGTACTGTTGCAGCATCTCTGCAACGTATTGACTGAAAAACACAAGGTCTTATTGTTTTATCTTTCACATTTAGATTATAATCTGCATGAAATTAATTATTGCAAATGGTACGAGGTAGAATGAAGATATAGATATTTCTAACATTTGGATGTGTAATTGTTTCATTGCCTTTCTACTGAAAGGACTAACTTCTCTTTGCTGTTGATGCAGTGACAATTTTTTTCAACAATTAGTTTTTCACAAACATATAGATCTATTTCTGGATGTGCTATTCTGTTACATTATTCTATTTTTCTATTCATGTTCTATGGAATTCTGTCTTAACTACAGTTCCTTTATAAGTCTTGCTGTTTGGTCATATAAATTTTTTCAATTACTTTTTTTTCAGTAGTTTTTTTTCTTATTCTTGGTCCTTTGCATTTCCATACACACTACAAAATAAGCTTGTTAATTTTATACAGAGTATTTTCACTTGTCCGAAATAAAATAGAAAGCCCAAAAATTAGGATTCAAACTAATGCCCTCCTACTACACTGAACACTTAACACTGAAGAGATACTGATATTTAGATATTTTAGCAAAAAGTCAGTTTTCCTATATTCAGTAAACCGTATCAAGAAAAATAAGATGTAAGCAAATAAATTGTTTGATGACAATTAGGTGACAATTTAAAGACGAGATGCATATTTGAAAAGTTCAGATAACAATCCAAAGACTAAATAGGAGCTTTTGAAGAGGATGGCCAGGGAAAAGTTCATGATAGTAGGTTTGGAAATGCGTATTGAAATAAAGAGAGGGCTGGAGCGCCTGGATGGCTCAGTCAGGTAAGCATCTGACTCTTGATTTGTGAGATCCTGCCCCATGTCAGGCTCTGTGCTGACAGCATGGGAAGCTTCTTGGGATTCTTTCTCTCTCTCTCTCTGCCCTTCCCCCGCTTGCCCTTGTGTGTGCATGCTCTCTCTCTTTCAAAATAAATAAATAAATAAATGTTTTTTAAAAAGAAAGAAAGATAAGGAGGGCTTTGATAGGCAGAGAGGAAGGAGACACAGCATCAAGAGAGTGAAGATTCAGGGATAAAATAAGATGAGAGAGAGAGATATTTGGGTGGCAGTTAAGAAGCTAGTTAAGGGTGACATTTTATCTAAGGAAGCGTTTTGAACATGTACTTGTACAAATGTCACATATGTTAACTTTATCACCTTTCAATATTTTATGATGAAGTTGATGAGGGAATGACACATTGGAAAGACACTGAAAAAAAGAACATTTTTCTATGCTTAGAAAAGGAGGTAAATTTGGGTGGAAGATATATTGGGTGGAGAGCATCAGAGAGTGAGAGTAGATCTTTTATGGGAAGAATAAAAATAAAGAGAAATGCCCAAAAACCATAATGAATTGTTAAAAAGAGAATTTAAGCTATTGACAATTTTTTCTACTTTAACTATTTATGGAATTACTCAAAAAATGTATAATATGCCATTAAAAACTCAAGAAAATAAGACAAACAAGGAAAAATGTGAACTTAACATTTATGGAGCATTTTCTGTGTGCCAGGCATTATGTCAAATATTTTATATTATCTTCCTTAAGTCACTCAGTGGTGTCTGTGAGTTAGATCTTTTATTATTCCCATTTTACAAATAAAGAATATGAAGTTAAAAGAGTAACTTTCTCAAGATCTCAGTTGGTTAGCAGCTGCTCTTGGGCTTTAACTCTAAAGTTTGGATACATCACTACCTTATAATACTGCTGCAGATGAATAATATACTCATAGAAGTTGAGATGATAGACCATTCCAGGCTTTGTAAGTGAGAACACTCTATAGGTAATACAATTCGTCTGTTTTATGGCATACTCTGCTACAAGGTTCTAGTTTCATTCTAAATTAATTTTTAAAACTTTATCATAGCTTATTTCATGATTGGATGCTCCAGTATTTTACCTACAAGGCTAATATCACTTGTCTGAATTAAGTTTGTATTTCACACTTAAATCCTTCTGATTTTCGATTTAAATTTATTATGGCTCTCAATGTCCTTGGTGGCTGGAACTAGTCTGGCCTTCACAAAAAATAAGCAAACAACAAACAACCAAACTCTCTTCCCTCAAAACAAAACCTATTTACTAAAGGCATAAATGATAAAGCAGCCTTTTCTACATCTTGAAGAACTATTAATAAATCTGTAGCTATGAGGTCCTGAAAAGGTTTAAAATGTCTTCTGAAATTTTCTATTTTGAAAATAACTGGTTGGGAGGGCATGTGGGTGGCTCATTCAGTGGGGTGTAGGACTCTTAATCTCAGTTCAGGTCTTGATCTCAGGGTTGTGAGTTCAAGCCTTACCTTGGGCTCTGTGCTGTGTGTGGAGCCTACTTTAAAAAAAGAAAAAAAGTTATTAAAAAAAAAAAAAAAGAAAATATCTGGAAGCTGAGGTGCCTGGATGGCTCAGTCGGTTATGTGTCTGGCTTTGGTTTTGGCTCAGGTCATGATCTCACAGTTCATGGGATCAAGCCCCAAATTGGGCTCTGTAGTGACAGCATAGAGCTTGTTTGGGATTCTCTCACTCTCTCTCTTTCTCTCTCTGCCCCTTCCCTGCTCATGCTCTCCCTCTCTGAAAATAAATAAACTTATAAACTTAAAAAAAAAAGAAAATATCTAGAAGCCAAAGTTATAATTAAAATCTGTCACTAAAATGTTTAAGCCCAGCAGCTTTTTACTTTGAGGAAAAAATAAATGGCAGTTTGGCAATGGGAATGTTTAAAACCACACAATATGCCTCACGGGCTTTATTTTCCGAGACTGGTTTTAAGGTTTATTTATTGATTTTGAAAGAGAGAGAGAGAGAGAGTGAGCACTAGTGGGGAGGGTCAGAGAGAGAGGGAGAGAGAGAATCCCAAGCAGGCTTTACACTGTCAGTGCAGAGACAAACAAGGGGCTCAATCTCCCCAAATGTGAGATTATGACCTGAGCTGAAATCAAGAGTCTGACGCCTAACTGACTGAGCCTCCCAGGTGCCCCTGTTTTCTGAAACTTTTATTAATAATTACAATCTCTAAAATTTTGTTTTAATTCCTCTTCCTCTTTAGTGAAAAGCAACGACGATAATCATTACGATAGCAATATGAGACTATGAAAACTCTGGAATATCATAAATGCACAGGTTTCCTTATTTAAAGGATTAAAATCTTTATTTGAACATAAAAATGAAAGTGTGTTTTTCAGAATAGCTGTCTAAAACAAAGCTGACAAACTTGAGTTTTTATTTAACTCTATTATACTGTTGCACATATCGGATTATAAGACATACATATTATGAAAATATATTTTAAAATCCTGTGGTTTTTATCCATCAAATGATAAGGAAATGCCTATGTAGTCAAGTTATCTCTTTGCACACAACAGGATCAATAGTAAATCTTAAATGTCAATGAAAATAAGAATATTTTAGAAAGTTAATTAAAAATAAAAATTCCCAGGGTGCGTGGGTGGCTCTGTTGGTTGAGCATCTGACTGTTGATTTCGGCTCAGGTCATGATCCCGAGGTCGTGGGATCAACCTCTGTGTCAGGCTCTGCACTGAGTGTGGAGCCTGCTTAAGATTCTCTCTCTCCTTCAGCCCCTCTCCACCTCTCGTGTGCACTCTTTCTCTCTCTAAATAAAAAGAAATTAAAATAAATAAAAATAAAAAATAACAATTCCTTATTCCATCCCTACTATTCTAATTCAGTACATTTGGAACGGGGCTCAGAAACCATATGTTTTATAAATACCTGAGTATATCTCATGCAGGAACTCTGGAGATCATAATTGGTGATATATCAATCAAAGGATTTATACCAGAGTTTTTAGATTTAATACTTTTACTAATGGGGAAAAGACCAACCAGGACATTTGTTATATAACTTTAAAGATTTGTGTTTAGTATTCTAATCTTTTTTACTGTTAAAATCCCAGCCCTGATTTTTGACTCAGATAATCATGAAGTAACTTGAGGACAACTAGAAACCTGAATAAAACGTAAAATATCAGTTTGAACTCTGGAGAGCTACCAAGGCAGTAAGGATTAGAGAAGTTAAGATTTCAAGAAAAGGGAATCAAAAGATGAAACTGATATTTGGCATTGGTTTTCCTTTCATTGATGACTGAGAGGCTGAGCCTCTGAGAAGAATTCTCAGCAGTATTAGAGATCGTGAAGGGAGTGTGGAAATTGGAGTTCCTGTGATGAATATATGCACCTGTATATCTATTTAAAAATTTTTAAGTGTTTATTTAGTTTTGAGAGAGAGAGAGAGAGAGACAGACAGAGAGAGAGAGAGAGAAAGAGAGGAGAGAATGAATGGGTGAGGGGCAGAGAGGGAAGGAGACAAAGGATCTAAAATGGATGCTGCGCTGACAGCACAGAGTCCAAAGCAGGGCTTGGACTCATGAACCCAGAGATCATAATCTGAGCAAAAGTGGGAATTTTAACCGATTGAGCCACCCAGGCTCCCCTTACCTATATATCCATTTATTTCTCTTGACTCTCACTTGATTAGTGATACAGATTCTGGAGCTAGAACAAACTGGATGAAGTCATGAGTGTTTTGGGGTCAGTTACCCTAGTATTCTTTATGAAGACATTTTTCCATTTGTACATTCATTTGGTAAATATGCATTGTGTGTCTACCATATTCCAAACAGTTTAGTGTATATTTTAAAGGATGATACCTACTTCATTAGGTTGTTGTGGAGATTATAATTTGGTGATCTAACACCATGACTGATGTCAATAAATACATGCTGAATAAAAGAATTAATCAAAGCAGAAATATCAGACTTCTAATGGAAATCTCCTTGTCTCATATATTTCCACTTGCCCTATGAAGAAATCTAAATGTCATATATGTTACTATTTCTTAACTTAATTTTCACAATATGATCATAAAGAAATTTGGCATAACAATTTTATTTCATAAGTAAAAACAAAATGTAACTCAAAGGGAGATGACAAGTTCATAATACTTGCCCTAAATCTTACTCAAAATTCTCATATTCTGGTTCCTGTTTGTTTGTTTGATTGTTTGTTTGTTTGTTTTAGACTAGATTCTTTTATTTTTATTGAAACATAATTGACATATAACATTGTATTAGCTTTAGGTGTACAACCTCTTGATTTGATATATGGATGTATTGCAAAATGATAACCATGGTAATTTTAGGTCTTATCAACCATGACGGAGTTACCAAAAATTTTTTTTTAGGTGAAAACTTTTAAGATCTAGTCTCTTATCAACTTGCAAATGTACAATCCATTACTGATATCCATATTTTTCATGCTGTATATTGCATCCTAGGACTTATTTATTGTATTACTGGAAATTTCTACTTTTTGATCATCTTCACCCATTTTGTCCCCTCCACCCCACTTCTGGCAACCACCAATCCATATATTTATCTCGTGGTTTGCTTGTTTTTTTTTTTTTTTAAGATTCCACAGATAAGGGAGATCATACAGTATTTGCCTTTCTCTGTTTTATTTCACTTAGCATAATGCCCTAAAGGTCCATCCATGTTGTTTCTTCTTTTTAATGGCTGAATAATATTCTGTAGTTATATTTACCCATACCTATATTTTCTTTATCCATTAATCTGTTAATGAATATTTAAGTTGCTTCCATGACTTGGCTACCACAAACAATGTTACAATGAACATTTCAATGAATATTTCATGAATATTTCAAGATAGTTATTTCATTGCCTTTGGATAAATACCCAGAAGTGGAATTGTTGGGTCATAGGCTAGATTCTTGACATTGTCTTTTCTATCCTCTGTAAAATTCTAAATTCAGGGCAAAATTCATAGTAAACAAAGGTTATGCTATCCAGCCTTTAGATTCAATGCTATTCAGTGTGCTATCTACCAAGATACATCTGATTATTTGATTGCTAGAGTTCTGTGTAATGTTTGTTCTTTTTAAATACAAAATAAAAATAATAGTGTTTGCTAGGTATATGTGAATATTTTGCAGAAGATTTATAATAGGTTCTAAAATATGAATTATAGTAATGAATAAAATTGTCATTCTGAAAACATTTCATAAGAAAACCATATGAATTAAAAAAATTCTTCCTATGATAAATCTTCCCCTATACAGGAAGAATAAATAAATAATGAGAAGACAAGCACCAAGACTTTTTTAAATTCCTTCTATTCAACTTAGGAACCTTTCTTAATTGGTATCCCTTGCCAACCCCCTCCAGTAATAGAATACTACATCTGCACTTCTATTCATCTTTAACTCACAAATTGATAATTGCCTTTATTTTATTGTCAGGAGTAGGTTTTTTCTCTCTAAATTGCAACACAAATTTAATAATGAATTTGCTTAATTTTAGTATTTCTTTTTGTTGTTGTTGTTCCACTTAGGTTGTTTTAATGCCATTTTGATCTACATGCACAAAATTTTAATTACACTGCATTTTTTTCATTCTTATATTCATTCACTTATTCATTCCTTCAATATTTATTGTGTAAAAATAATTGATATCAAACTTGCAAAGCCCATGATATTTGTTGCCAAGAATCGCAGTCTATTTGGGTTTAGAGTATTGGTGGAGATAAATGCTAAGATTGATATATGAAGAGAAAGTGCTGATCTTTACAAATTGGGTTAACTCATAAGAAACTTCTGTGTATCTATATATCTACTTTAAAAATCAATGGAAGACATTCAAATTAAAGACTGGTGAAATAAAGATTCAAAAGGCAACATACTGGAAGTTTCTTATATGGGTCTGCATTTGAAAAGGCATTAAAGGAAAGAAAAACCAAACAACTTGCCTGGATGTTTGGTGTTCTGCAGCTACAATTTTCCAATTTTTAAGAGTTATGGATTATGAATCAGAGGTGCAAGTTTGCAGATGAACTTCATTTTTTGGTTAATTGAAAATACTTGACCTCTTAAACATCAAGGACTGGATCTTGGTAGTATAATATCACCAGGGCTTGACCCCGCTCTGACATATAGTAGGTAAACAATGAAATCGTTGAATTATTTATTGGCTTGGAATTCATTATAATCAACAATAATAAAGAACAAGGATTTTTGACTTGAACTTCATGAACTTCCATCCGTGGTTAAGTTTAAGGTGGTTGTGTTAAATGTTTGAAATGTAGTCAAACATTTACATGTGGTTATGAGTTTTTATAGTAAATTTCTGTTCTGGAGGTATATTTGGTTATTTATGCATTCTAAAGTTCTATAATTTTAACATCCCTGGAGAAATAGTCTGAAGCAAGTTACAGCTACTAAATTAAACATATTGAAAGCATTGACAAAGTTATATCAATAACTTACTCTGATGAGTAAGATTTGTTCACAAACATTTGAATAAAACTGAATAAAACTGAATTAAAACATAAAAATTATCTGTATTTTTCTACATATCGAGACAGATGGTACTTGGAAAATAAAACACCTAGAACTCACTGAAAACTTTTATCAGATTTTAGCATTGTGCTGCATGGGCCATAACTTAAAGGAGGCCATATTGCTTTTGCCCAATTTTTGTCAAACAATGAACAGTAGGATATGCTGTCTGGTTATTACCTTGAAAATCAGGTCTATTTTAACTGCATGAGAAATAACGTTTTAGCTACAAAATGATCATTCTGAAATATATCCCACAGGTCAATTCACTCAGTTCTTCAGGAGGTTTGGCAAGTAATGCCTCCTTGTTGGACTTCCACAAAGCATTAATAAATATGACTGATATCCTTTTTGGATTTTGATAACTAATAGATCCTCTCCTCTGTATCATATCCAATGGCCTATGATCCAGGTCCTGTCAAATACTGATGAAGATATCTGGAACTTAAGATGCTTAAAGAACCTATTCACTATTCATTAGCTTTTTTTTGTTCCCTAGGATTTGTACAATCACCTTTGGCTTCTTCCAGCATAATTCTGGTTTTCTATAATTAACTTCTAAATAAAAATGGATATAAGGAAATAAAAATCATGCAAAATATCATTATTCAAGTTATAAAATCAGGATAACCATTAATTGGTAAGGTCTTCCTACTCATCAACATAGAGGAGTTCAATTTTTTAAAAAAAATTTCAAAATACATTTTTATGTTTTATTATTTAAATAGTTGGAAATCACATTAAGTAGGCTGTCTCCCTTACATAGCGAACAGGTCTTTTTTTTTTTTTAATTTTTTTTTCGACGTTTATTTATTTTTGGGACAGAGAGAGACAGAGCATGCACGGGGGAGGGGCAGAGAGAGAGGGAGACACAGAATCGGAAACAGGCTCCAGGCTCCGAGCCATCAGCCCAGAGCCTGACGTGGGGCTCGAACTCACGGACCGCGAGATCGTGACCTGGCTGAAGTCGGACGCTTAACCGACTGCGCCACCCAGGCGCCCGAACAGGTCTTTTTTTATGTTTATTTTTGAGAGAGAAAGAGCGTGAGCAGGGTGCCCAGAGAGAGGGAAACACAGAATCTGAAGCAGACTGCAGGCTCTGAGCTGTCAGCACAGAGCCTGTCGCGGGGCTCAAACTCACAAACTGTGAGATCATGACCTGAGCCGAAGTCGTATGCTTAACCAGGTGCACCCAGGTGCACTGATCAGTTTTATTAGAGTGAGTATCCCCCAAACTATAAGGAATATAATATAGTACAAGCCACCCACGTTGAAGCCTTCTGATGTCTCAGTCATGGAAACAGCCTAGAATTTAGGTTAAGATGGAACTGACCTTCGGAGCACTTTAAAAAGCAGCCTTAAAATGCCTTTGGTAAAGCCATGCATTTTATGCTTTAGGCCTTTATAATCAGTTTTAGTGTCTCTAATTTAATTACTGTGTAACAGTTACTTTTTGAGCACCTACTCTGCTGGTTACTGTACTGAGTGCTTTACATATTTTTACATAAAAGCCTCAAAAATCCCTTAGAGTAGTTTTTCCAAAGTAGAAAGAAGGAAAACTGAAGCTCAGACAGATCAAATTATTTGCTCAAGGTCAAACCATTTGTCAGCCAGCTGCCATTGGACCTAAATCCCAAGGCCTCACTCCTTAGTCTTCCCATCACTTGAAACACTTTATCCGGTTTTCCAGCTAGTCAGAAGCACAGAATTAGATGGAGAACTGGAAGGTGGTCTGATGCTGGCACAAAAGTGGGAAGAGAAATGGTGTATGCTTGAATCTCTAAGACCCTGGCTCTATCCTGAAGGCCCTGTTAGGTCACAGCAGGAAATATGAATTATTTCTTAGACCCAAACGAGATCCATTTATGGCTCAGGAGCAATGTCCCAGAGACAGTAGGCTTGTATCTCTAGCTTCCTCTTGTTTTAGAAGAATTATTTTGTGACAAATGTCATAGCTCAAGGCAGAAGTATATCCCAAACCTGTCCTTGTACAAACCCTCTTCAAGGGAACATGTTCCCTGTGCTGACAGCAGAGAGCCCAATGCAGGGCTCAAACTCACAAACCATGAGATCATGACCTGAGCCAAGTCAGTGACTTAACTGACTGAGCCACCCAGGTGCCCCCTAATTTTTTATGTTTTAGTTCTTATACAGTTTTGAAACAAAAATACTTACAAAGATACAAAAACAATATAACAAAATAAAACAATTTCAAACTAATAATATAGATATTTAAAAATGTATTATTGAAGTGCAACGGACATCCATACAAGAAAGTATATGAATCAAATCCCAAGTTGTATGAAATTTATATACATTATTTATTTGTATATTCACTTGACTATGACCTAATGAGTCAAGATATAAAATATTCATAATTCCCCAAAGGACTCCCACATATCCTTTTTCAATCAATACCACTGTCCACCATCCACCCCTCGGCCACAGATGTAGGCACTATTTTGAATCTAGCTTTCTTTACATCAATGGAATCATACAATGTATATTCTTTTATATCTTCCTTCTTTCCTTAGTATATCATCTGTGAGACTCTTCAAAACTCTCCTTAATATAGTTATGAACACTTTTTGTTAAGATGCGATTGCCACTGGGGGCGCCTGGGTGGCGCAGTCGGTTAAGCGTCCGACTTCAGCCAGGTCACGATCTCGCGGTCCGTGAGTTCGAGCCCCGCGTCAGGCTCTGGGCTGATGGCTCGGAGCCTGGAGCCTGTTTCCGATTCTGTGTCTCCCTCTCTCTCTGCCCCTCCCCCGTGCATGCTCTGTCTCTCTCTGTCCCAAAAATAAATAAACGTTGGAAAAAAAAATTAAAAAAAAAAAAGATGCGATTGCCACTGAAAACACGAGTGCAGACTGATGACCAGTGCCATTGCTTTATTGCATTTGGCATTCCCAGACTAGCATGTGCTGTCTGATTGTGCAATTTTCCTAACCTTTTTGTTTTGTTTTGCTTTAGGCTATAACCATCATGAAAGTACAAAATTAAAAATTTTGACAGATCGTTTGTGGAACTCCAAAATCTGTGGACTCCAATTTGGTATATCCCGATTTAAAAGGAGGAATTCTCTAGTACCTAATCGTATAAGCCTTGACAGATATCTGAGTAATAACTGGTTCAGACGTGCTTTCATTGCCAAACTTTCAGAAGAGGAGAAGCAGAACCTCTCTTTTACCACTTAACTTGTTTGGGCTCTGGTGCTGATTCTGGAAGACGTTTGTTTTTTTAGTTAATGAGTTGTTTGTTTTTAAAATTTTTTTTAATGTTTATTTATTTTTGAGAGAGAGAGAGAGACAGACAGAGAGAGACAGAGTGTAAGCTGGGGAAGGGGCAGAGAGAGGGAAACAGAATCCAGAGCAGGCTCCAGGCTCTGAGCTGTCAGCACAGGGCCTGACATGGGCCTCGAGCTCATGAGCTGTAAGATCATGACCTGAGCGAAGCTGGATGCTCAACTGACTGAACCACCCAGGTGCCCCTCTAACAAGGTGTTTTGTTTTCTGCTTACTTAGGCAAAATTTGAGTTTATCCCATTAATGCCGACAGTACTTGCAGGTTCTTCCCAAACTGCTTCTGTGTTCAGCACTATATTTCAAGGGAAGTTACAATGGGGACACTGCAAATAGCTGGAACAATACCCATAATGTCAGGATAATGTTCTTCTTTTGTAACCAAGCGAATTGATAAAAAGGATTGACACTATCCTACCTTTGCTCTCAGGAGGGTTGTTACGAAGGCTGTGTAATGAAATCAGGGACAATAAAAGGACCCTGTCATGCCATTTGTAAAATTCTTTATAGCAGCCCTTGAAATTAAATGCATTCTTTATAGCTATGCTTATATTGTAGTTTTATTCAAGTACTTATTTGAGATCTTTGGGGAAGAGTGTTCTTACAGGCATGTAAAAAGTTGTAAAAGTGAGGTGAAAGTAGAAATAAATAAATGGTAGTGCTTAAACAATATTCCCTCCGTTTAGAATGCTCCAAGAGATAATATAAGCCAATAATTAATAATTTTTCAGTTAGATAATAACTGTTTTCTTTATTTATGTGTAGAGTCAAACTCTCTTCTCATCTCAGAAACAAAACAAACATGGGAATGCTCAAAATCGGACCACCGGAGGAAACTACCTGAATGCAAAATCTATTTCAGTAGTTTTCAATGCTGAACACAACAGTGTCATCACTTACTGAAAAATTCTAATGCAGATAAATCAGAACAAACAAATGGACAGTTTTTATTACTTTATTCCCAATGGTCACGTAATTCAATAAAAGCTCTAAATTTTCCTTTAGACTTGACTTAGCTCTCTTAAGTAAATACCTATGACTTCCCAGAGAAAAATCTCTTACAACATCTTTCATTATTTTATGGTTTCCTAAGTTTGGAGCATTACCTAAATCAAATATAATCAACCTTTAAACCAACCTACCTCATGGGGCACCTGCTTAGCTTAAGCGTCCGACATCGGCTCAGGTCACATCTCATGGCTCGTGGGTTTGAGCCCCACGTTGGGTTCTGTGCTGACAGCACAGAGCCTGGAGCCTGCTTCAAATTCTGTCTCCATCTGTCTCTTTCCCCTCCCCCTGATCATGCTCTCTCTCTCTCTCTCTCAAAAATAAATAAACATTAAAAAAGTATTTAAACCAATCCACCACACTAACAAACCAACCACCATGCAAACATAATCTGGTGCTAAAGTCTTTTGCCATGAAGAATCAAAAATAGGTTTTTTAAAAGATGTCTGAAGGAGCTATAGATTTGTCATCTCATAAAATGATTTTCCTTGAATAAGAAAGAATGTAAAAGAAAGAAAAATTATATAAGAATTAATTATGAATGACAGAATGAATATTAGCTTAAAATGTTTGGTAAATACCAGAAGAGATCACATCTTTTGTTACTTATGTAAGCAGCTATAAGGAATCACACTAGCTCCAGTTTTGGATTGGTCTTTGTAGTAGTCCTTAGTACTATCGCACAAATATTTGTGATTGTCCTCAAAATCTGTGGAATGGCAATTTTTTGCCATTTGAAATTAGCTGTGGTCACACGACTTGCCTTACCAGTGAAATGTAAGAAGTGATATTGATAATTTCTGGAAGACAGTTTTAAGAGCCGATATGTCCCTCCATCTTTCTCCCTGATATGGTGACTCCAGACAATGGCTGCTCTTAGCCTGTTTTCCAGACTGAGGATTACATGAGGCAGAGCCTCAGCTAGATGAGGATGGACTATGAGCATGAATGAGAAATATGCCTTGCTATTTAAAGTCACCGACATTGGGGTGTTTGTGTTACTGAATCTTCACTGAGGCAGTCCCATTTCATCCACTGTCTGTGGCAAAAACCAACACAAACAATTCACCCATCCATATACTCAGACTCCCTCTCTCTCTCTCTCTATCTATCTATATATATATACCCATACTGTCAAGATATATATACAAAAAGATAAGAACTTAGAAAGAAAGGAACAAAAGCTTATTTTAGGTAAAATTCCATATTATTCTATTTCTGTACACTTGTAGGATGATTGGAGAGTGAAAGAGCCTATAAAATCTCATGTTTTAGCATGAAATGATTGATTATGGTCTTAAATGCCTCTGGGGTAAACTCAGAGACCACTGATTGTGACAGTTTGGCAAATGTAGCTAATGTAAATGAAGGCAAAGCATACCAAGTCTGTTTGCATCCTGACAACAACTAAAACATATGTTGAGAAGTGGAAAATTCAGATACTTGAACATTTTGTCTGAACATCATCAGTCAGCTACATGGACTCAGTATTTGTTTTGCTTTTAAGATGCTACTAAGAAAGAACATTCTAATTCTAAATAACTCAATTTGTTTGCTACTAAAATTACCCGTTCAATACCAACAGAAGAGATCATACACATTAACTATGCTTCAAACAAACAAAAAGAACCAAAATGAAAAGACAGATGTACTGAGACTCTTCTATTAGATTGAGAAGCCAATTCAAGAATCATTTAGTATTTGCCACATGCTTTTTTCAGGAACCATGATGTATTGTTCACATCAAAGCACAACAACAACAAGAAAACAACAACAATTAACTCTCTCAGAATGCTTACTAATTACTGAGACTTTTTCTAAAGTGTTTTAATACAAAAATATAGAGTGCTTTAATGTAAAATTTATCTAATCCTCTCCACCACGCTGTTAGGTTGATATTACTATAATCCTCTTTATAGATGAAAAATTGGGGCAAAGAGAGGTTAAAGAACTTGCCTGGGGTCTCATGGCTGGTGAGTAGAGAAATCCAGAATCAAACCCAAATAATGGGGTTCCATGGCTCATAACTTTTCTACTTTGTTGCTCTTGGAAAGAGGTCAACAAATTAGAGGAACCCAGAAATAAGTAAGAATCTGATTTTTAATAAAGGTGATTGGCTCTTATTTTGAATTTAAAATTGCAAAATAAATATAGAATTGCAAAAATATATTTTTTTATGAATCTCTTCTGTTTATAAGGTGATTTTCTTTTTTTTTAATTTATATATGAAATTTATTGTCAAATTGGTTTCCATACAACACCCAGTGCTCATCCCAAAAGGTGCCCTCCTCAATACCCATCACCCACCCTCTCCTCCCTCCCACCCCCCATCAACCCTTAGTTTGTTCTCAGTTCTCAACAGTCTCTTATGCTTTGGCTCTCTCCCACTCTAA
>NW_024412394.1:25498598-25507103 GCF_014898765.1 Herpailurus yagouaroundi | reverse complement strand
TAAGAGTGAAACCATATGGTATCTGTCTTTCTCTGTATGGCTTATTTCACTTAGCATCACACTCTCCAGTTCCATCCACGTTGCTACAAAAGGCCATATTTCATTTTTTCTCATTGCCACGTAGTATTCCATTGTGTATATAAACCACAATTTCTTTATCCATTCATCAGTTGATGGACATTTAGGCTCTTTCCATAATTTGGCTATTGTTGAGAGTGCTGCTATGAACATTGGGGTACAAGTGCCCCTATGCATCAGTACTCCTGTGTCCCTTGGATAAATTCCTAGCAGTGCTATTGCTGGGTCATAGGGTAGGTCTATTTTTAATTTTCTGAGGAACCTCCACACTGCTAAAAATATTTTTTTAAAAAAGGAAAAAATACATCTTTTAGTTCACACTCTCCATTGTTATTCTACACTATATTCAAATGCATACAGAATTTTTGTATATTTGGAAGCTTAATATATCATTTTATACTCCGTGTATTTTATTTTTCTCTTAAGTAATTCCATATAGCAGTGTAGCTTTTAATAATTTTACATCATAATGGCTGTCTAATATTCCAAAGAGTTGATATAACAAAACTTATTAAATTATTTTCTGTCGTTGGCCATTTCAGTTACTCTTAATTATTTTTCTTTGTAAGTAATGCTGCACTGGATTGTCATGAAATATTCCTTTAGGAATATTATCATAGATTTACTTATAAATCATGAACCAGCTTGTAATTCATGCATTTTATTGCCAAATTATGTTCTAATTATTCTGTCGTCAGTGTATAAGTACAATGATGTTACCATGACTTAACCAGCATTTGGAATTATCATTATTTTAGATTTCTGTTATTTTAGAAGGTATGAAATAGTATATACTATTTAAGTGGTTTCTTTGATGTAGTAGGGTCATAAAGTGATGACCTAAGCTTTAATGTGACAAAAAATACGTACTTATCTTTATTTCCTATGATTATCTGATCTTTTTCATGTTCTAGTTCATACAGTGTCTCTTTCTAAATATTTAGTCTATTTGAAGTTAAATTCTTTACTAGCGCTAATTAAGCTTTTTAAGACTATTCTATCTTAGGTAAATGCTAAGTCTTAGGAAATGCTCAGTCCTAGGTAAAGTCTCAGACGAGGTCTTTAGGTAAATGCTTAGTCTTTTATAGTTGCACCCAACTTCTTCCCCCTTTTCATATTGGAATCTGGAAATCTAGGGGAATTATTTGGCCTTACAGGGGAAGGACAGGAGGAGGCCTCAGATCTTTGCCTGTTCCCTAGATACTCAAAAATTTCTGTTGGAGAGTAACTGATTTTGTACTAGTAAGTACTAGTGCTTACTAGTATTTTTCATACTACTGAGTGTTGAGGTATGATGGATGCCACTGATGCCTTCTGACTTTGGGGAATGACTACTGGCATCTCCTACAGAAGCTCATGCCCTGAACGGTAAATCCCACACAGCAGCCACTTTGTTCCAACGTGAGACCTCTACTTGCTTTGCTGGAACACATCCCCTGCCACCTTCCCCTCTCCCATAACCCACCACTGGTGCTCGTGACAACTTATGGGTCTCTTGCACAGGAAGCCTGGCAGTACAGTTGTCCCCTGCCATATTAGTATTAATCACGTGATTAATCCTCCTTGTAGAGGATTTAAGGGACAGAATTTAATTTTCGATCCTATATGTTACATACATCACTTTTCTTCTAAAGTGTTATTCACTCTGCCTCCTTCTATGAGGTTCAGTGGCAACCAGGATATGGTGTAGGG
Source organism: Herpailurus yagouaroundi (assembly GCF_014898765.1). Classification (NCBI taxonomy): domain Eukaryota; kingdom Metazoa; phylum Chordata; class Mammalia; order Carnivora; family Felidae; genus Herpailurus; species Herpailurus yagouaroundi. The sequence continues at coordinate 25,505,333 of NW_024412394.1, read as the reverse complement.
AGGGGAGTAGCTTGCCAAACAAGAAAAAGAAACTCATCTTTTTAGACTTTTTAAAACTTTTAAATTGAAGTGTAGTATACATACTGTAAAATGCTCAAATCTTAAATTTATGATTTTTTTTGACACAGTGAAAATACCTGTATAACCACCATCTGGATCAAGATGTAGAATATTAATGGTATCTCAGACATTTCCCTTATGCTTCCTCCCAGATATCGCCAATCCATCTCTCAAAGTTTGTGGCTAGCTGTGTTATTTTTTTCTTTTATTTCTATCTTTGTTACTTCCTTCTTCTTCTTCTTCCTTTTTTTTTTTTTTCTGCTTGAAGAAAAAAATTCTAGAAAAGTTTGGCTTGTTGTCTTTCATCAATTTTGGAAAATTCTTGGCTAGCATTCTTTATTGCTTCTGCCTCATAATTTTACTTCTGGGACTCCAAAGAGTTTCTCCATTTGTTATATGTAAGTATTTTCCATCTTAAAACTATAATCATCCTAATTTATGTCATGTCTAATCTAGTTTTAAATCCATCAATTAATTCTTAATTTCAGTGATAGTATTTTTAATTTCCACAATATTTATTGGATTTTATATATTGATAAAAATTCTATGGTAGAATTCTTCATTTTTCACCCATACTCAAATACATTAACTATAGTTATTTATAGCCCATGTCTAAAAACTCCAATATTTCAATCATCTGGATCTGTTACTATTTGATTGTTTTGTTTTTAAGTTATTGGGTTCTGTATCTTGGCATGTCTGTTTTATATTTTTTTTAGTATATTTTTATTTATTTTTGAGACAGAGAGAGAGAGAGGCAGAAAGAGAGAAAGACACAGAGCATGAGGTGGGGAGGGGCAGAAAGAGAGGGAGATAAAGAATTTGAAGCAGGCTCTAGGCTCTGACCTGTCAGCCCAGAGCCTGACACGGGCTTGAACTTGTAAATTGTGAGATCATGACCTGAGCCGAAGCTGGACACTTAACGGATTCAGGCACCAGGTGCCCCTATGGCATGTCTGCTTTTTAAATTCAATTCTAGATCTCATGTATGTAAAATTGTAAAAACATTGATTAATGTTTTGTCCCATTGGCCAGAGTTTGTATATAATAGTCAGACCTACCTTAGTGATCATAGTCTATACCCTTCTCAATTGTCAATGATTGTCAATATGCTATGAGCATTTGAAAAGGAAGGTGTATTCTCTAGTAATTGATATACATCATTTATATTGACCTTATAGATTATATTACTCTTTTTGCCACATTTAATATTTTTGTGTTAAAATACGTATAGTTTAATATTAAGATAGTAATATTAATTTTTGTTTGTCTACAGTTGCCTATCCTTTTATTCTTAACCTTAAAGAATCACTTTATCTTATGTGTGTCTCTTGTAAACATCCTAGAGTTGGTGTTTGGATTAGGATTGAATCTGAAGTTTTTCTTTAATAAGTGAGTTAGGCTCATTTACATCCAAGCCTATAGCATATATATTGGGTTTTAATTCCATCATGTGATAGTTTCTCTTTTTATGTTTTTTTTTCTTAAAGATCTTTTACTATATAGGCTGTTTCATTCATTGTTTGTTTTTGTAATTCTTATATGGTTAGGAAGTTTTCTAATTTTCCCTCTCTCTTCCTTTCTTTCCTTCCATCATTCAATTTTAGTTAATAGTATAATAGCTTATTCTTAGTGTTTACCTTTCTTGCTCTTAAATATGCTACTACTCTTATTACTTTATTTTAAATGATATTTTTCTTGCCTTTTAGTTCTTAAACTGTATTAAACAGCAATCTTATCCTATGTCCCAATTCTTTTCCCTTCTGCTTTCAGAATTTTAAAATTCACATTTTATGTAGAAATCATAAAAAATATGTTGTATTTTTAACTCCCCCTTTCCCAAAATTTTTTGTCTTACTCAGTTAAATATATTAAATGTTCATTTTTGGTCTTTTAAAAAAATTTTTTTTAACTTTTTTTAAATTTATTTTTGAGACAGAGAGAGAGACAGAGCATGAACGGGGGAGGGGCAGAGAGAGAGGGAGACACAGAGTCCGAAGCAGGCTCCAGGCTCTGAGCCATCAGCCCAGAGCCCGACGCGGGGCTCGAACTCACGGACCGCGAGATCGTGACTGGAGCTGAAGTTGGACGCTTAACCGACTGAGCCACCCAGGCGCCCCAATTTTTGGTCTTTATGCTGAATTTCTATAGTCGTATTCTAGTTAACTAAAGTTAGATATTTACTAATTTCTTCAAGAAGAGCTCATGAGAACAGTATTACCAGAGTTTTTGCATGTTCAAAATTATTTATCCGTAGTGTTTATAACAGAGGTAGAATTTTGGCTCTTTTTGACTGTATATATTTCCATTATTTTATTGCCAGTACTTTAAACATTTAAAAATTTTCTATTGTATTTTATTCTTTCTCAATGTCCCTTACTGTATTTCCTAGTGTTTAGTCGCTTTTTACTTCTTTCAGTTTTGTCTTTAGAATATGTTTTATTTTCAAGTTTCCAGGTATCAGTTATTAAAGTTTGCTATGTATTAAATAATGAACAAAAATTCAATAAGAACAAAACAGAAAATTATCCAGACCTCTTTTGCTGACCATAATACAATAAACCAGAAATTAATAACTAACAGATAAACACAATTAAAGAAACTCTATCTAAATGACTCTTGGGTATAATAAAAAATTAAAATTGCAATTACAAAATAGAGAATAAGAATAATTTGTACATTCTTTATCAAAATTTATTAGATATAACCAAAATTACCCAGATAAAAATTCAGTCTTAAAACTTGTATTGTTAAATGAGAAATAATAAAAAGAAAGCAACAAAACTTTTAGCACGAGAGTCTAGAAAAAGAATAAAAAATCTTATCTGAGGAGAGAAAATAAAAAGATCAAAGATACCTAAAATCAGAATCAATATATTGGTATAGTAAAATAAGAGATGGTAAAAATGATGGGTTGATTCTTTGGAGAGCAAAATAACTTATAAAATCAACACATAGTTCAATTTTTAAAAAAGGAAAGTTAATTTGTAGGCTTTGAAAATTATTTTAGAGGGGCGCCTTGGTGGCTTAGTCAGTTCAGCAACACACTTTGGCTCAGGTCATGATTTCACGGTTCATGAGTTTGAGCCCCACAGGGGGCCCTGTGCTTTCAGTGCAGAGACTGCTTAGGATTCTCTCTGTCTCCCTCCCTCTCTCTCTGCCTCTCCCCAGCTTGCACACACTCTCTCACTGTTTCAAAATTAATGAATAACTTAAACAATTATTTTAGACAATCTCAAAAGGTAAAAGTGTTCTGTTTTTAAAAACATGATTAATTTTTGTCTAATTATGTCTAATAATGAGGCTTATCCTGAATTGCCTTTACAAACAGAATAATTCCCTCAGCACTTCTTATACTCCCTTACTCTGTTCTAGTTTTTCCTTGGCACTTCTCATCTTGTTGGTGAGGATGTGGAGAAAAAGGAACCCTTTTTCACACTATTGATGGGAATGTAAACTGGTGCAGCCACTGTGGAAAACCGTATGGAGATTCCTCAAAAAATTAAAAATATAATTACTATATGATCCAGTAATTCCATAGTGGGTATTTACTCAAAGAAAATGAAAACACTAATTTGAAAAGATATATGCACCTTTATCTTTACTGCAGCATTACTTACAATGACCAAGATAGAGAAGGAACCCAAGTGCCAATTCATAGATGAATGGATCTCTGTCTCTGTCTATCATCTATCTATCTATCTGTCTATCTATCAACTATAATGGACTATTACTCAGTCATAAAAAAGAGTGAGATCTTTCTATTCACAACTGTGTGGATGAACTTAGAGGGTGTAAATCTAAGTGAAAAAAGTCACTCTGAGAAAGACAAAGATCATGCGATTTCACTCATATATGGAATTTAAGAAACAAAACAAATACAGAAAAAAAGAGACAAACAAACAAACAGAAACCTAGACTCTTAAATACAGAGAACAAACTAATAGCAGAGGGGAGATGGTGGGGGAATGGATGAAATAGGTGAGTGGGGTTAAGAATACACTTATCTCAATGAGCACTGAGAAATGTATAGAATTGTTGAATCATTATATTTTACACCTGAAACTAATATAACACTACATGTTAATTATACTTGAACAAAAATTAAATACTTCTTACCTTGTAGTATACCATAGAATTTGTTTATAATGTTTATTTTCTCTTCCCTAGCCCTGACTAAAATTTAAGGTCCATGAGAATAGGGATTTTGTCTGGTTATTCACTAGAACAGTTCATGGCATATAGTAGGTGCTAAATAAATATGCTGAATAAACAATGTAACCCATCCTTCACAGCAGCAATAACAATAAAATAAAATAAAATAAAATATAAAGAAAAGGATAAAAAACATTTTATCATTTATTCCTTCACAATTTACAAAGAGAGCACAGAAACAAGAAATTAAAATAATTTCTTTAAACATTTAAGAGTTGCCTAGATAGGACAAGAGTTACAGTCTCTAGATTCCGGATACATTTTTTTTTTTCATTGCACATATGGCTTTCTCATCCCCAATCTAAGCAACTGATCTTTAATTCCCATCTCACTGGCACATCAGATTCCAAATTTGTTCACATGAAAGGATAAAAAGTCCAAAGCATTCTGGTGTTACTTTGATAGGGATTGCATTGAATATGTAGATTGCTTTGGGTAGTATCGACATTTTAACAATATTTGTTCTTCCTATCCAGGAGCATGGAATTTTTTTTTCCATTTTTTTCTGTCTTCTTCAATTTCTTTCATAAACTCTCTATAGTTTTAAGTGTACATATTTTTCACCTCTTTGGTTAGATTTATTCCTAGGTATTTTATATTTTGTTGTGCAACTGTAAATGGGATCGATTCCTTGATTTCTCTTTCTGTTGCTTCATTGTTGGTGTATAGGAATGCAACTGATTTCTGTGCATTGATTTTATATCCTGCAACTTTGCTGAATTCATGAATCGATTCTAGCAGTTTTTTGGTGGAATCTTTTGGGTTTTCCATATAGAGTATCATGTCATCTGTGAAGAGTGAAAGTTTGACCTCCTCCTGGCCGATTTGGACACCGGCATTCTTCAGAGAGCTAGAACAAATAATCCTAAAATTTTTATGAAACCAGAAAAGACCCTGAATATCTAAAGCAATCTTGAAAAAGAAAGCCAAAGCAGGAGGCATCACAATCCCAGACTTCAAGCTATCCTACAAAGCTGTAATCATCAAGACAGTATGGTACTGGCACAAGAACAGACACTCAGGTCAATGGAACAGAATAGAGAGCCCAGAAATGGACCCACAAACATATAGCCAACTAATCTTTGACAAAGCAGGAAAGAATATCCAATGGAATAAAGACAGTCTCTTCAGCAAATGGTGCTGGGAAAACTAGACAGTGACATGCAGAATGAACCTGGAAAACTTTCTTACACCATACACAAAAATAAGCTCAAAATGGATGAAAGACCTAAACACAAGACAGGAAACCATCAAAATCCTCGAGGAGAAAACAGGCAAAAACCTCTTTGACCTTGGCTGCAGCAACTTCTTACCTGACATGTCTCCAGAGGCAAGGGAAACAAAAGCAAAAATGAACTACTGGGACCTCATCAAAATAAAAAGCTTCTGCACAGCAAAGGAAATGATCAGCAAAACTAAAAGGCAACCGACAGAATGGGAGAAGATATTTGCAGATGACATATCAGATAAAGGGTTAGTACACAAAGTCTATAAAGAACTTATTAAACTCAACACTCAAAAAACAAATAATCCAGTGAAGAAATGAGCAAAAGACATGAAGAGACACTTCTCCAAAGAAGATATCCAGATGGCCAACCGACACATGAAAAAATGCTTCAACATCACTCATCATCAGGGAAATACAAATCAAAACCACAATGAGATACCACCTTACACCTGTCACAATGGCTAACATTAACAACTCAGGCAACAACAGATGTTGGCGAGGATGAGGAGAAAGAGGATCTCTTTTGCATTGTTGGTGGCAATGCAAGTTGGTGCAGCCACCCTGGAAAACGGTATGGAGGTTCCTCAAAAAACTAAAAATAGAACTACCCTATGACCCAGGAATTGCACTACTAGGCATTTATCCAAGGGATACAGGTGTGCTGTTTCGAAGGGACACATGCATCCCTATGTTTATAGCAGCACTATCAACAATAGCCAAAGTATGGAAAGAGCCCAAACGTCCACTGATGGATGAATGGATAAAGAAGATGTGGTATATATATACAATGCAGTATTACTTGGCAATCAAAAAGAATGAAATCTTGCCATTTGCAACTACGTGGATGGAACTAGAGGGTATTATGCTAAGTGAAATTATTCAGTCAGAGAAAGACAAATATCGTATGACTTCACCTATATGAGAACTTTAAGAAACAAAACAGGTGAACTCAAGGGAAGGGAAACAAAAATAATATAAAAACAGGGAGGGGGACAAAACAGAAGAGATAAATATGGAGAAAAAACTGAGGGTTACTGGAGGGGGTGTGGGAAGGGGGATGGGCTAAATGGGAAAGGGGCATTAAGGAATCCACTCCTGAAATCATTATTGCACTATATGCTAACTAATTTGGATGTAAATTTAAAAAATTAAAAAAAAATGAACATAAAGGGAAGAAAAAAACAATATAAAAACAAGGAAGGGGACAAAACATAAGAGGCTCTTAAATACAG